>NW_019235741.1:1949287-1988489 GCF_002742605.1 Olea europaea var. sylvestris
AAAAACAACAAAAGGGCATAAAATTAATATGCGAGAATAAGACACTTCTTTTCATGCCTTTATGACTCGAGCAAGTAAGCCTGCAAGGATATTTCAAAATCTGGTGCCCTAAGATCAACTGGCCTGGGAGTCACCGGCCCAAAGCTCGATACATGGGTCATAAAGAAAGCAAGAGGGAAAGAGGTTAATAAAAAGTCATCTGATCGAGCCTTTATAACTCGAGTGAATAAGCCTGTAAGGGTTTAAAAACCTGGTGCCCTAAAGCCAACTGGTTTGGGAGTCACCGGCCTAAAGCTCGTTACATGGGTTATATAGAAAGCAAATGAGAAGATGATGAAAAAAAAAAAGAATTTCAGAGAATTAGAGAAAAGTGAGAAAAACAAAATAGAGACAAAAACATGAAGAAAAGCCCTTTTGGACATTTGGTGGAAGAAACTATACCTTTGAGGCAAGGCAAGTAGCCTAGTTTAATCTTGAGTGTCGAAGCAATCAAAACTTAGGAGAGCCTTCACTGGTTGACATGTAAACTTGTGATAGTGAGATTAAGCCAAACTACGAGAGGGTGAGAAATAGAGCTATGTAAACTCCAAATTTAAAACACAACCCCGGGATTATTGAGTGAAAAGAATAAGTTTGGGGGTTGTGTATCTCTCGAGCGAGTAAGGATATATTTGACCACTTGGGGTCGGGACTCAAACTCATCATGAACTTGATATGTTAGCGTGAATCCACACACACACGTCAAGTATGCATTTAACAGGTAAAGGTTGATGTCATTTTACACTGATAAATTTTCATAAAATCAATTACTTAGTCCAATCCTGAGTCAAGGTAAGGTGTTAAACCATGTTTGTTTAGAATTAAGTCCCTATCTTGTTTGAGGACAAACAATAGTTCAAGTTTGGGGGGTTTGATAAATGTGTTTTTGCACACTTATTTAGATTGCAAACATGACTTAAATACAAACAAAATGATTGAATTGTGACTTAATCTCATTGAATTCATGCAATGTAGGTGTTTCTATGGAAATAGTGGAATTTAGGAGAAGAGAGCCGAAAAAGGACTAAAATGGAGCAAAGTGATAGTTCAGGGACTAAGGATGCAAATATTCGAAAGTTGAACTAAAAGACAACTCGGGAATGCAAATATGCTAAGTATGAACTCGAAAGCAATACAAGATGATTGGAAGAAGAAGGAATTGCAAAGGGACTAAAATGAATTAAATTGAAAGTTCGGGGACCAAGTTGCAAATAATTCATAGATGAGACGGGAAATGGAATGAAGATTCAAGAGTGTTAGAAGTCAATCAAATGAGGAAAGGAGTCACGAGGTGAAATAGGGTCGAATTATTATCAAGTATCAACTTTCAGGCGAAAAAGCTATGCTCGTGATTTTTAGTATCTACTTGAGATCCATTTTTGACATAGTAAAAATCAGAATTTGAGGAAGCCTATTTCTATTAAAAGTGTAGATCATTGAGTTTTCTTTACAATTCACTTTGAATCACTTCAATTGGAGATCAGGAGAGAAAGGTATGACCAAAATACTAAAAGCTGTCTAGCGGAAAGAATTGTATAACTATGCGGTCGCATAGTATAAATTCTATGAGGTCGCATAGAAGCCTCCCGAGAACTTTTTCTCAAATTTTTTTACTCTATGCGACAGCATAGAAATGTACTATGCGGTCGCATAGGTATAATCTGGGGGCCGTTTTGCAGTTTCCTTATACGATTGAAACTCCTTTGGTAACCTAATTTCCACGCGATTTAAATACGAAAGAACGTCCAGAAGAAGGGGAGAACGTAATTGGAGGCACAAAAACACAATTTTGGAGGATTTGGAGAGGAAGAACAAGGCAAAAACAAGGCAATCCACTTCAAGATTCAAGATTTCACTTCAAGAATCAATTGGGTGATGTCCTTCCTTGGTTTTAATTGTTGTTTTTCTTTATTTCCAATTATGTTAGGCTAGATTTTCATGTGCTAGGAGATCGATGTACCATGTGATTTGAGTTTTATATTTCTAGTTTTGCAATTTGACATTAAAACATATTTCTTTTGTTTTGAATGATTTATATGCATTTATTGTTTCCGCAATTAAGGGCTCGTAATTGTGTGAGTTTGGGTGATTTATTCTTGCATTCGAGAGAATTGGAATAGATTCGACATAATATAAATCATCGTAGGGTGCGATAGGGGATAGAAATATACCGCTATGCCCTATGTGGATCTTTAAGTGTTCATAAAACTACATGCATTTTTACATATGCACTTGTCATAGAAATATAGGCCGGTGGTATGTAGAAATAGGTTTGATACATCTCGAGAGAGAGTATTGGATAGACTTAGGAACATTGATTCGTCAACAATTGAATTATGTTGTCATATTGTGAAACTAGAGTTTAAAGTGATAATTGCATGGAAAATCGTGATCCTAGTGTGTTTAATTTCTATTGATTACAACAAACGTGCGTTCTCAACAATTGATTTCATTTTAAAGTTTTAAATTATTGTTTTGCTTATTAATTTCATTACAATCATAAAAGCTGCATAAGTAGGGTTTTCTTTCCAATTTTAGAGTTTTAATTAGGTCCACATTCATTTTGAGTAATTTGGTTTCGGTTAAGGTCGAATAAGTAAAATTGAACTAACCAATCTCTGTGGGACGATACTCGGACTCATTGAATCCACTTTATTACTTGTTAACGAACTGTACACTTGCGGTAATTTAAATCGAAAGAAAATATTTCGTGAACAGTTCCCATATGGGTATCCTTCCCTCTGCTTCCAGTACATTTAAGTGCCAAGAGTTTCCTTTTTGCTTTATCTAGGGCAATAGGAATACCCTTAAGGATCGATGAGGCCACCTCTGACTTGAGATGACCTAGTGAGGCAAGGGTGTGCATTCAAGTGAATTTTGGCCTTAAGTTGCCCGACAGGGTATGTATTGAGCACGCTGATAACCATGGCTTCTGGCAGACAATTATTTATGAGAAATGGCCAATTTTTTGCTTCTCTTGTAAGCACTTGGGACCTTCTTATGACCAGTGTATTGCGGCTCCTCCTCCTCCTCCCCCTACAGTTGTTGTGCAATCCCCTGTTCAGCCCCCTATTACTAGGACTGGCATGGGTAAAGGCAAGGTGACGTTTGTGGAGCCAAAGAAACAATGGGTGCCAATTTCAGCAGTACTTTTTGTGCTTCCCACTACTATTACAGCAGCTGTGATAGAGTCAGTATCTACACCAATAGTTCCTACCTCTACTTCTATCACAATTGATCCAGAGGTACCTCCGTATATTCATTCTGTTGCTAAGCCTACTCCAAATGCTCCTATACAAATGCCCACTTCTTCTATTATTACTTCCATAGCTCCTATTCCCACAGCTATTACTGATGTACCACCTGAGCTGACACATATCAGTTCTCCATCATTGAAGACACACAAAGGTAGTATTCAGTGAGCATAGGGATCAGGTACTAGGATAGTTCCTCATACCACTCTTGCATAGGGGTTGTTGGCTGAGATCAGCCTAGAGCGACATGGTGTCAAGCATATGTTGATTGATCACTTTAAGAAAGACCGTGAAATGAAAGTTGGATCTACCATGAGATTTGCTATTGAGGACTTGGTTTTTAAGCTCTTTGGTGAGGGACCTTCTGTGAGTAAGACTCCTATACATACACCTTTACCCGGTCCTTCTATTACAGGTCCTACACAAAAATAAGGTGAAAGAACATATACAGAGAGACATGGATGGCATAGGCCTTAGAGACTGCGTGCAAAATATAGAGAACAATGTCCCTACAGTCAGCAGGTCAATCTCCCATGATTCGGATGTTGTAGCACAGAGCAACATGAGATTAGACGCACCTATGACTAGCACCATGAGATCAAATGCACCCACTTTTCGCCCGACATTCAGTGTACCACCATCTGAACAGTATTTTTCACATCGGCAGGCTCCTTCACGCAGGCGAGACCCCCCTCCAACGAGCGAGCCTGACAATGCAAACTACTGTGATCAGGAAATGTATCAGACCAGACGCATAACCTGATCAATGTTTATGTACTACCACCCAAAGATTACCCTTGAGAAGCTTTCACTAGTTTTTGTTTGCGTCATCTTTATTGTGATTACATTTTATCTTGAGATATTTCTTGCAATTTACATTTGTTGGAGCTCAAGTCTATGCCCCCTCCTTTATTTGTATTCTCGCTTTTTATGACAAAAATAAATCACACTAGTGGTATTTGCTAAAAAAAAAAAACCTAAACCCTAAACCTTAAACCTTAAGCCCTAGGCCCTAAACCCTAACCCCTAAACACAAAACCCTAAAACAAGGAAATTTGCCTTCCTACTGATGAGGGTGGTTTGGGCTTTAGGAGATTACAAGATGTTGTGGATACTTTCTCCATGAAACTCTGGTGGTTGTTTCGCTCGTAGAGATCGCTTTGGGCCCAGTTCTTACTGGGCAAGTACTGCATAGGGGCACACCCTTCACTTACAGCAGTTTCACATTCAGCCTCTCCCACCTGGAAGAGGCTGAAACTAGTAGGGCCACAGACAAAGCAACATATTGCTTGGTACCTTGGGGCCGGTTAGATTTTCTTCTGGCATGACTGTTGGATGGGCGAGTTCACGCTGACATCCCTATTCCCACACAAGCAGCGTACATCTGCGAGGGTGCAAGACTTTTTTATAACATTGGGTGGGACTTTGGACGATTATTACAGGCTCTTCCCCCTCACATAGCAAAGCAGATAGGAGCAATACCTTTATGTGCTGATGTCTCTGACTGCATTGTTTGGAGGGCCACATTGAATGGCAGTTTTACTACCAAATCATCATGGCAACTAGGTCGCAGAGCTCGCCAATCTTAGGACTCGTATCGATTGCTGTAGAGCTCCATCTTGCCACCACTGTCTCATTCTTCTATTGGAGACTATGACAGATCTCATTCCGGTAGATGTGGTTATTCAGAGGAGGATCAAGTGTCATTTAGCTTCTCGTTGTCAGTGTTGCTATAGATTGAGACCATCAGTCATATCTTCACTGGCAGTAGCATCTCCTTTCAAGTATGGCAACACTTTGGGGACAATTTTCACATATCTATGAGATCAGGAGAGGGGGTCAAACAGAGATTTCTGAGATGGAGGTATTCTGGACAGTACGTTAGCTGAAGACACATTCACACTATCATTCCTCTACTGATATTCTGATTTTTATGGACCGAGAGGAGTGATGCGAAACACAGAGGGATTCGTGTGGTGGCCAGACGTATCATTTGGAGGGTCTACCGTACTATCTCTTTTCTTCATATGGGAAGACTTTTTAAAGCTGTGCACTGGCGAGGAGACTACACACTTGCATCACTCTTTGGCATTTCTATAACTCTTCCTTCTCCACCACCACCTACTATTGTTGTTTGGCGCAGTCCATCGGTGGGATCATACAAGATCAACACTGATGGATGCGTCAAGGATGGATTTACGAGTGGTGAAGGCATCATTAGGGATCACATTGGACGCTGCATCAGGGCATTCTCAGCATTGTACGACCCATGTTTAATTCTGGAAGCTGAGATTAGAGCTGTACTGGATGGGATTCTATTGGCCAGAGGACTTGGACTATCAAGCATTTGGATAGAGTCGGACTCTACTATGGCCATCCACTGCATCACCAGAGGCGGAGGACCATGGAAAATTTAGGGCATACTCAGACAGATCATAGACATTATATCCTTCGATAGAGATACAGTTTCGCACATTTACAGAGAGGAGAACCAAGTTGCAGATGCACTTGCCGTAGAGGGCTGGGATCATTGATGTTACCAGGTATATAGACCAGTTGACCTACCTCGACATATTAGGGCACTTGTATAGACTGACAGACAAGGACTACCCAGCATTATAATTTAATTTTTTATTCTTTAGTTGCACAATTTCTTATTGTAAAGGAAGTAGTACTTCCCTATTTATTGCTTCTATTTTTTCCACATGTAACCACGGTATTCTTCCACCATAAGTGAGGGCATATTAATAAAACTAACAGAGGTACTGCCCTCCTTCCACTAGAAAAAAAAAACCCAAAACCCAAAACCCTAAGCCCTAAATCCCAGTACTTTTGATTTCTATGAAATAAACATGGTTGGGGAACCCTTAACCCCCATCGACCTTCCTTGGTGGACCCTAAAAAGTCATTAAGGATTTGTGGATTTTTTTTTTAAAAAAAAATATATTTTTTTTTAAAAAAAAATATATTTTTTTTTAAAAAAAAATATATTTTTTTTTAAAAAAAAATATATTTTTTTTTAAAAAAAAATATATTTTTTTTTAAAAAAAAATATATTTTTTTTTAAAAAAAAATATATTTTTTTTTAAAAAAAAATATATTTTTTTTTAAAAAAAAATATATTTTTTTTTAAAAAAAAATATATTTTTTTTTAAAAAAAAATATATTTTTTTTTAAAAAAAAATATATTTTTTTTTAAAAAAAAATATATTTTTTTTTAAAAAAAAAAAAAAAAAAAAAAAAACCCAAATTCCATTCTTTCCCTTCTACTTTCTCTCTCTACCCCAAAAAGCTCTCACTTCTCTCTAGAATGGGAGAAAATCACCAAAACTCCAATACACCAGATCCACCACCTAAACCATTGGATTGCACCGCTCCTAATAGTGATTAGAATTTGGATATAGGACCACCACCAATGAACTCAAAAGGCCCAAAAATCCCCATGGTGGTGTCCTCGATGTCCAATTTCATCGAAATTGCAACTTTGGAAAACATGCAACCTGAAATGAATTTTGCAATTAATTCTTGTATGGAGCTCCAATAGAAACATGCGCCAGAGATTCAAAATTCCCATAAAACGTCGAACCTTTAGTCAAAAAATCACGACAATCGGAACTCGAACGCGCTCGGTACGGTACCAAATGTAAACAAACAGTTTGTCAAAAAATTACAAATTTTGGCCTCTACGGTCCTCACCTCGAGAAATGTGCCTAACTGCGTTGATCAACATGAAATTTCATATAAGACTGGTGAAAGTCATAATTTTCTGTCTCCAGTTATTTTTGCCAGAAAACAGAGCTGCTAGCGGCCTGCCAGCGGTGTTCCGAAGGCCTACCGACAACTTTTGACCAGAATATTCATCCAATTAATCTAAATCCATTTTAACCATCGCTTTTCCCACATGAAGCCCAAATAGTGCTCAATCAGGGCCAAAAGACCTATGCTATTGCAGTTTCCGGCGGTCCAGGCCTGTCTCCAGCTGAGCGGAGTTCATGGAAGTCTTTCACATCGGCTTTACAGGGTACAAATGACTCTTCCACTGCTTGGTTTGCTACCAAAGAACCCCTTATACATATGGGTGAGCCAGCAGTAGTTTTGATCGAGTCAGAGGAAGCTATACTTTCTGATCCTTAAAAGTTTACACTTGTAGGGAAATTTCCACATCGTAAGCCCACCATGAGGAAGGTACGTGAAATATTTTCTAAGTTTGGATTCCATGGTTGCTTTGAGGTGGGATTGATTGACACAACACACATACTTATACCCCTTACACATGAAGAGGATTACAACAGACTTTTTCTTAGTCCTTCATGGCATATTGATGGGTGTCTAATGAAAGTCCTTAAGTGGACGTCTGACTTCACACCTGAGTAAGAGACTCTGATAGTTCCCTTATGGGTATCCTTCCATCTGGTTCCAGTACATTTACGTGCCAAGGGGTTCCTTTTTACTTTATCTAGGGCAATAGGAATACCCTTGAGGATCGATGAGGCCACCTCCGACTTGAGACGACCTAGTGAGGCAAGGGTGTGCATTGAAGTGAATTTAGGGCTTAAGTTGCCCGACAGAGTATGGATTGAGCGCGCTGGTAACCGTGGATTCTGGCAGACAGTTATTTATGATAAGCGGCCAATTTTTTGCTTCTCTTGTAAGCACTTGGGACATTCTTATGATCAGTGTATTGCAATTCCTCCTCCTCCTCCCCCTACAGTTGTTGTGCAACTCCCTGTTCAGTCCCCTATTACTAGGACTGACAAGGGTAAAGGCAAGGTGATGTTTGTGGAGCCAAAGAAACAGTGGGTGCCAGTTTAACCAGTACCTTCTGTGCTTCCCACTACTACTACCACAGTTGTGACAGAGTCAGTATCTACACCAACAGTTCCTACCTCTACTTCTATCACAGTTGATCCAAAGGTATCTCCATATATTCATTCTGTTGCTGAGCCTACTCCAAATGCTCCTATCCAGGTGCCCACTTCTTCTATTATTACTTCTATAGCTGCTATTCCCACAGCTATTATTGATGTACCACCTGAGTCGACACATATCAATTCTCCACCATTGAAGACACACACAGATGGTATTCAGTCAACACAGGGATTAGGTACCAGGACAGTTCCTCATACCATTCTTGCACAGGGGCTGTTGGTTGAGATCAGCTCAGAGCGACATGGTGTCAAGCATATGTTGATTGATCACTTTAAGAAAGACCACGAAATGAAAGTTGGATCTACCATGTGATTTACTATTGAGGACTTGGTTTTTAAGCTCTTTGGTGAGGGACCTTTTGTGAATAAGACTCCTACACATACACCTTCATCCGATCCTTCTATTACAGCTCCTATACAAAATAAGATGAAAGAACATATACAGAGTGACATGGATGGCATGGGCTTTGGAGACTGCGTACAAAATGCAGAGGACAATGTCCCTACAGTCAGCAGGTCAATCTCCCATGATTCAGATGTTGTAGCATAGAGAACCATGAGATTAGACGCACTTGCAACTAGCACCATGAGATTAGATGCACTCGCTTTTCGATCGACATTCAGTGTACCACCATCCGAACAGTACTTTTCACATAGGTATGCTCCTTCACTCAGGCGAGACACGCAGACTACTAAGATCCAAAAATGTTTCAGACCAAACGCATGACTTGATCATTGTCTATGTACTACCACCCGAAGATTTACCCTTGAGAATACCCTTGAGTAGCTTTCACTAGTTTTTGTTCGTATCTTCTTTATTGTGATTGCATTTTTTCCTGAGATATTTGTTGCAATTTACATTTGCTGGAGCTCAGGTCTATGCCCCTTCCTTTATTTGTATATAAACCACACTAGTGGTATTTACCAATAAAAAAAAAAAGCCCTAAACCCTAAAAACCCTAAACCCTAGCCCCCTAAACCCAAAATCTAAAACGATTCTCTCCCTTCTACTTTCTCTCTCTAGCCCAAAAAGCTCTCCCTTCTCCCTAGAATGGGAGAAAATCACCAAAACTCCATTACACAAGATCCATCACCTAAACCATCGAATTGCACCGATCCTAATAGTGATCAGAATTCGAGTATGGGGCCACTACCAATGAACTCAAAATGCCTAAAAATCCCCTGGGTGGTGTCCTGGACGTCCAATTTTGCTGGAATTGCAACTTTGGAAAACGTGCAGCTCGAAATGGATTTTGCAATTAATCTTGTACACAGCTCGAACAGAAACATGCACAGAGACTCAGAATTTCCATAAAATGTTGAACCTTCAATCAAAAAATCACAACAAACGGAGCTCGAATGTGCCCGGTATGACACCAAACGTAAACGAACAGTTTTTCGAAAAATTGCAAATTTCAGCTTCTACAGTCCTCACCTCGGGAAACACGCCTGACCACATTGATCAGCAAGAAATTTTGCATAAGACTGGTGAAAGTCATAATTTTCTGCCTCCAGTTGATTTTTGTCGGAAAACATAGCCGTTAGCGGCCGGCTGGCAGCGTTCCGAAGGCCCTCTGCCAACTTTTGACCATAATATTCATCCAATTAATCCAAATCCATTTTTTCCATCACTTTTCCCACATGAAGCCCAGACAGTGCTCAATCAGGGTCGAAAGACCTATGCTACTGTCGTTTTCGACCGTCCAAGCCTGTCTCAAGCTGAGCGAAGTTCACGAAAGTCTTTCGCATCGGTTATACAGGGTACATATGACTATTCCACTATTGGGTTTGCTGCTAAAGAATCCATTATACATATGGGTGAGCCAGCAATAGTTTTGACTGAGTCGAAGGAAGCTATACTTTCTTATCCTTACAAGTTTACACTTGTACGGAAATTTCCACGTCGTAAGCCCTCCATGAGGAAGGTACGTGAAATATTTTCGAAGTTTGGATTCCATGGTTGCTTTGAGGTGGGATTGATTAACACAACACACATACTTATACACCTTACACATAAAGAGGATTACAGTAGACTTTTTCTTAGACCTTCATGGCATATTGATGGGTGTCTGATGAGAGTCCTTAAGTGGACGTGTGACTTTACACCTGAGCAAGAGACTCCGATAGTTCTAGTATGGATTGAGGGCGCTAGTAACCGTGGCTTCTAGCAGATAGTTATTTATGAGAAGTAGTCGATTTTTTGCTTATCTTGTAAGCATTTGGGACATTCTTATGATCAGTGTACTGGGTTTCCTCCTCCTCCTCCCCCTACAGTTGTTGTGCAACCCCCTGTTCAGCCCCTTGTTACTAGGACTGACATGGAAAAAGGCAAGGTGACGTTTGTGGAGTCAAAGAAACAGTGGGTGCCAATTTCAGCAGTACCTTTTGTGCTTCCCACTACTATTACAGCAGCTGTGACAAAGTCAGTATCTACACCAACAGTTCCTACCTCTACTCCTATCACAGTTGATCCAAAGATACCTCCATATATTCATTCAGTTGCTGAGCCTGCTCCAAATGCTCCTATACAGATGCTCACTTCTTCTATTATTACTTCCATAGCTCCTATTCCCACAGCTATTACTGATGTACCACTTTAGCCAACATATATAAGTTCTCCGCCATTGAAGACACACACAAATGGTACTCAGTCAGAACAAGGATCAAGTTCCATGATAGTTCCTCATGCCACTCTTGCACAAGGGTTGTTGGCTGAGATTAGCTCAGAGAAACATGGAGTCAAGCATATGTTGATTGATCACTTTAAGAAAGACCATGGAATGAATGTTGGATCTACCATGAGATTTACTATTGAGGACTTGGTTTTTAAGCTCTTTGGTGATGGACCTTCTGTGAGTAAGACTCTTACACATACACCTTCACCCGATCCTTCTATTACAGCTCCTACACAAAATAAGGTGAAAGAACATATACATATAGACATGGATGGCATGGGCCTTGGAGACTGTTTGCAAAATACAGAGGACGATGTCCCTACAGTCAGCAGGTCAATCTCCCATGATTTAAATGTTGTAGCACAGTGCACCATGAGATTAGACGCACCATGAGATCAGATGCACCCGCTTTTCGCCCTACATTCAGTGCACCACCATCCGAACAGTACTTTTCACATAGGTAGGCTTCTTCACGCAGGCGAGACCTCTCTCCAATGAGCGAGCATGACAACGCAGACTACTTGATCCGAAAATGTTTCAAACTAGACGCATGACTCGATCAATGTCTATGTACTACCACTAGAAGATTTACCCTCGAGAATACCCTTGAGTAGCTTTCGTTAGTTTTTGTTCATGTCTGCTTTATTGCGATTGCATTTTATCTTGAGATATTAGTTGTAATTTACATTTGCTAGAGGTCAGGTCTATGCCCCCTTCCTTTATTTGTATTCTCATTTTTTATGATATAAAATAAACCACACTAGCGGTATTTGCTATAAAAAAAAACCTAAAACCTAAACCCAAAACCACTTTCTCTCTCCACCTCCAAAACGCTCTCCCTTTTCTCGAGAATGGGAGAAAACCACCAAAATCCAACATACCTGACCAACACCAAACCACCGGATTGCACCACTCCAAGTGGTGGAAAATCATCACCAACAACCACCAAACGTCTCCTGTAATACCATTATCAGATTCAACCCCCAACTCAATAGATCTGAGTTCGAAAAATCATGGCTCAAATCTCAATGCAGCCAAAACAGCAGGGTAAAGGCAAGGTGACTTTGGTAGAGCCAATAAAGCAGCGGGTTCTAGTTTTAGCAGTGCTTTTTGTGCTTCCCACTACTACTACCGTAGTTGTGACAAGTCAGTATTTGTATCAACAGTTCCTAATTCTAACCTTATCACAGTTGATCCGAAGATACCTCCATTTATTCATGCATTTGCTAAGCCTACTCCGAAGGCTCCTATTGAGGTACCTATTCTCCTATTATCACTTCCACAGCTCCTATTCTCACTGCTACTACCGGGGCACTCCCTAAGCTGACACAGATCAGTTTTCCACCACTAAGGACATACACAAATAGTACTCAATCAGCACAGGGATCAGGTACACAGATAGTTCCTCATACCACTCTTGCACAGGGATTGTTGGCTGAGATCAACTCAGAGCGGTATGGTGTCAAGCATATATTGATTGATCACTCTAGGAAGAACCATGGAATGAAAGTTGGATCTACCATGAGATTTGCCATTAAGGACTTAGTTTTTAAGCTCTTTGGTGAGGAACCTTCTGTGAGTAGGGCTCCTACACTTACAACTTCACCTAGTCCTTCTATCACGTCTCCTACACAAAATAAAGTGAAAGAAAATATACAGAGAGATATGGATGGCATGGGCCTTGGAGACTGTGTGTAAAATGCAGAGGACGATGTACCCACAGTTAGTGAGTCACTCTCCCATGCTTCGAATGTTGCAGTACAGAGCATCATGAGATTAGATGTGCCTGGGACTAGCACCGTGAGATCAGATGCACTTCCTTTTTGCCCGACATTCAATGCACCATCATCTGGATAGCATTTTTCACCTAGGCAAGCCCCTTCAAGCAGGCGAGACCCCTCTCCAACGAGCGAGCTAGACTATACAGACTACTACGAATCGAAAATGTTTCAAACCAGACGCATGACCAGATTGATGTCTATGTACTATCACCCGAAAATTTATCCTCGGAAATACTCTTGAGTAGTTTTCACCAGTTTTTTATCTAGTCTCGTTTGCTATTAATATTTCTTACAATTTACATTTGTTGGAGGTCAGGTCTATGCCCCCCTTATTTTTTTGTATTCTCACTTTTTATGATATAAAATAAGCCACACTAGTGGTATTTGCTAAACCTAAATCCTAAGCCCTAAACCCTGAACTGAGGATTTCCTAGTGTCACCTTATGAATCTAAATTGGACCAGATTCTAGCCACAGTGGCTGCCACCACCAATACAATCGCCTCACTGCCCTCTACAACACCCACCCAACCATAGGCATCAAACCCACCGAAATCATCAGTAAATTTAATTCTAAAATGCCAACTGTTGCACCAAATTTTTGTCATAATCTCACCTTTCAGTGACACCCACGGCGGTGCACCACCACCATCCAGTAGCCCTCAACTGAATGATCACAACTATGGTCACAATTCATCCTATAAAGCCCCAGTCGATTGGAATCTTATCTGAAAGTTTTGATTTTGCTACCTGTTGCCACAAAGTCTTCTTCTCCAGATTTTGATGCTAACAGTGATGCCACTCAACTAATCCACTCGTAAAGGAAAGTTGATCAAGTTGCCATGAATGCTTGTGGAGCCCATTTCCCCGAAAACAATGGTATGAACCTGCCATCTCTCTGACGAGATCAGGTATACCTAGAATCCTGCTGCCAGTGGAAGCAAGCTAGCCCCCTATCGATAATCCACCTCCTCAGCCAGATGAAGGAGTTGGTGGATTCGCCCAACCAAATCAGCCAGTCATTCTAAGTGAAAAAAAGATGCTGCTCTCTTTCTTCAAGTGAGATATCGGATCAAAAACTTCTTATTGGTTGAATCAAGGCACTGACAACATACATGTACCAGCACCTGCAGATGAAGCGCAAACCCGATCCGATCCATATAAAGGCTATGGCAAGCAAGGCGGACATGAAACTAAAGCGACCACATCGTCAACCGCAATTAGGCTATCCTGCTTCAGGACCTTAAGTTCAGTCTCCGCGAACTCAACTCTCAGAGGAAGACGACTCTAGAAATAGGAACATCCGATACAGAGAGACGCGCACTACCAGACTATCGACTAGACAAAGGCATACTCAGATCAGTCATTCTAAGCGCAAGAAGGAGTATGCCAAGGACAAACTTCCCGACAAAGCAATGAAGGTTTCGCCCCATTTTGCATATTGAAAGGAAGCGTAGATATGCCGGTCATTAGAAGGAAGAACCGCCATAAAAAGATTCCTCGTGTATCATCTGTAGCAAAACTATGAACGGGATCTAGCAATCCGGACCGTATTGAAAAGGTTCTTGAGACACAACATGGAAAAGTCACAATATTCAAAAACGAGGTCCAAGAATGAAGAAGGGGCCGCCACTTGGTCCCATGATCATGGACCACCCAATCTAGACTCCACTCATCATGGGCAACATCACCAACCTATGGGTCATCAGCAATTTGGAATGGATTTTGCAAATCGGCCTCCACCTAGTCCGCTCGATATTGTCTCCCATTTTCTCTCAATTGGACCTTTTAATTCGATCAATCCTGCAATTAAATAGGATTTAAATGAAATTCAAGCTCCAAATCATTGGGTAACATGCCAATTGCTGAAATTACATCAGTCATTTACCAAATTTTGGAATCTAAGGGTGCCCTTCATAACTTTAACACTGCTAGTCAGATTAATTTACCTTCTGGGCAGAATTTGGGACAATTGATGCCTCCAATGGACTCAGTAGGTCCAAAAACATTGGGAGGGAGCCACAATTTGGTCAAAAATATTGCATTGGATGTTGTGTCAAAATACCCACAAATCGAAGTTGTGATCACTAATGTTGTTCAACAAAATTTGGCCATTTCAACACAGCCATTGTCTCCAAAGCACTAGAAAACCCTTCGGGGGTCTCTCGCTCCGAAAAAATTGATGGAAATTTTGCATTGGGAAACGTCCCAAGTGACATGCATATCGAGGCTTCTCCATCTACTAGTTCTGATCATCTTTTAAACTTGGGAATAGATAAAACGGCTCCAGAGCATGGAAAAACCCTAGGAATCACCCATCTAACTCAACTCAAACTGCACATGCCACCAATGCGTGACCCCCTCCTGCCCGCAGGCAGCTCCAGCCTCAAGGTACTACCCCGCGGGCTACTACAACTACCACCAGTGCTCACACTGGCCCTAAGTCTTATGTTGCAGCAATTGGTAATGTACCAATTGTTTTTCAGGCTAAGAGGAGTCAAAAGAAGTCATTTTCTCATGTCCTTAGAGTACCACAGGAATCCACGGATCACAGACTTGTTTCAAGGAAACCCTTTATTCATCATGGTAAACCTGCAATTCTATTTATGGAGGCTGATGAGGACATCCTCGCTGAGCTATACAAGTTTACTCTAGTGGGCAAATTTGTGCACCGACGACCACCCATGCTTAAGGTACATGATAATTTTTCACATACTTTGGATTTGTTGGTGATTATACTATTGGTTTGATTGATGCCACACACATTTTAATTCATTTGGCACATGAGGATGATTATGCACGTTTATTTCTTAAACCTATGTGGTATATTGATGGGTCCCCTATGCGAGTCTTTAAATGGACTCCAAGCTTCAATCCACTGCAAGAGATCCCAATTGCTCGAGTCTAGGTATCATTCTCTCTCCTACTTATTCACATTCGGGCTAAGAGCAGTTTGTATGCTATTGCAAAAGCTATCAGCTTACCGCTACGAATTGATGAGGCAACATCTTACCTTCATCATCCCAGTGAGGCTAGGGTTTGTGTGGAGGTCAATTTGGATTATGATCTCCCTGACAGAGTTTAGATTGAGAGAGAGAAGCTTAGTGGCTATTGGCAAGAGGTTTTGTAAGAAAAGAAGTCAAAGTTTTGTTATAAATGTTTGGGCACCCAGAAGATTAGTGTAAGTTTGGAGCAAGATCAACACCATCCTCTATCGTTGAGCTTAACCCTCGTTCCATTATCCCAGCTTAGGAAAAGGGTAAGGGAAAGGCGGTTGAGGTTAAGCCACGCCAGAGGTAGACCCCAGTTCGTAGAGAGGTGAAGACCAACACCTCAGGTGCCCATATTCCCCAGACTCTTTCACCTGTCGTGGGTGGTGTCTCTCTAGCTCCTAGTGTCACAAACAATTAGAGCCAGGTAGTCACCCCGCAGGGCCATGTTCAGAACTATAGAAACCCACACTTGGGTACCCTGCCCACTCAGTTGGCTATTCCATCAGTTACTTCCCCAGTGGTCCATTCAGTTGCATCTACAGTGGTTCAGCCAATCTTTATAGAGAATAGTGCCCCTCCAAGTATCACTACATCACTCTTGAGTCCATCACAGACTACTATTCATGTTTTTAGTGCCCACACGAATCCTTTGGCTCATGACATGACTCAGCAGCTACATGTCTTAGATACTATTGGTATAGAGGTCAGACATGTTCCTAGCTCGACACTTGGCCATATTAATCTTCATGTCTCTAGTACTCCAATCGTATGTCAACAGAACATAGAGGCTTCTATCTCTTCTTTGGACTCAGGCCAGTCATATATAAAGACTACATCATAGATTGAGGTACATCAGTAGGGTGTATTCCGTAGGTCTTCTGTTGAGGATTTAGTTGGCATGGCTGGACGGACAAAGGATGATGGCTTTATCTGGGTCATACAAAAGGAATCCACGGGCTACTGACACTCCACATCCGAGCAGGAGGATCACTAGGAGTCAGTCACATGATACCTCTTCAAATTTCCCATCTATATGAGTGCCATCATATGGAATGTGAGATGTGTAGCTAGTGTAGCTACTCGCAGGTGCCTGAAAAACTCATTCAGCTTCATCAAGTCTATCTTCTGGTTATTTTGGAGCCTTTTGTTCTTTAACTCAGTCTTGCTTATATTCGACGTTATCTGCATTTTGACATGAGAGTTTATAATGAGTCCAACAAGTTATGGTTCTTTTGGAATATGGAGACTACTATGACTACTATTGTTGATCATCCATAGTTTCTCCACGTTAGAGTTGAGGATCCCAAACTATCACGTCCCTTCTACTTGACTCCTGTCTATGCCTCCTGTGAGGCTGCTATTAGAAGAGATTTGTGGGCGGGACTTGTTGACTTGTTGGGAGAGACCTTAACGATGGGGATACACCCCTCACTTGCAACAATTCCATGGACAGCCTCTTCCCCTTAGAAGAGGCTGAAATCAGTTGAACCATGAACAGAGCCACACATTGCTTGGCATCATGGAACTGGTCAGATTTTCTTCTGGCATGATTGTTGGATGGGAGAAACCACATTGGCATCCAT
Source organism: Olea europaea var. sylvestris (assembly GCF_002742605.1). Classification (NCBI taxonomy): domain Eukaryota; kingdom Viridiplantae; phylum Streptophyta; class Magnoliopsida; order Lamiales; family Oleaceae; genus Olea; species Olea europaea. The sequence continues at coordinate 1,966,539 of NW_019235741.1, forward strand.
ATTGCCACACAGATAGCACACATCTAAGAAGGTGTAGGACTTTTTTGATGTTACTGGATGAGATTTCGAATGGTTATTACAGGCCCTTCCATTTTACATGGCAGAGCAGATAGGGACGAAACCTTTATGTGCTGATACACCAGACCGTATTATTTGGAGGGCTACATCAGATGGCAGATTTGCTACCAAATCAGCATGGCATCTAGTCCATTTAGTTCGCCAACCTCAGGACTCTTATCGGTTATTGTGGAACTTTATATTGCCTACCACAGTTTCATTTTTCTGGATTATGGTAGGATCTCATTCTAGTAGATACAGTTATTTAGAGGAGTGGATGTCAATTAGCTTTTCGATGTCAATGTTGTGCTAAGATTGAGACCATCAGTCATATCTTCACTAGCAGCAGCATCTCTAACCAGGAATGGCACCATTTTGGGGACATTTTTCAGATACCTATGTGCTCAGGAGAGTGGGTAAGACAGAGGTTCCAAAGATGGAGGTATTTTAGTAAGTACGTTCATAGTGGACACATTTGTACTATCGTTCCTCTACTGATTTTTTGGTTTTTATGGACCGAGAGGAATGATACAAAGCATAGGAGGTTCCGTATGGTGGCCGGGCGTGTCATTTGGAGGGTCTACTGCATCGTTCGTTTCTTCATATGGGAGGACTAATTAGAACTGTGCATTGGCAAAGAGACTTGGCACTTTTACCATTATTTGGCATATCTATGACTCTCCCTACCCCACCACCACCCATGATGGTTGTTTGGCATACTCCATCAGTAGGATCGTACAAGATCAACACTGATGGATGCGTCAAGGATGGATTTGCCAGTGGTGGAGGCATCATCAGGGATCACACTAGACATTGCATCATGGCATTCTTAGTATCCTATGGCCCATGTTTGATTCTGGAGGCTGAGATCAGAGCTATGCTAGATGAGATTCTATTGGCCAAAGGACTTAGACTTATAGCCATCTGGATTAAGTCAGATTCTACCACGGCCATCCACTGCATCGCCAGAGGTGGAGGACCATGGGCTATTCAGGGCATACTCAGACAGATCAAAGACATCATATCCTTCGATAGGGACACTATTTCACATATCTTCAGAGAGGAGAACCAAGTTGTAGATGCTCTTGCTACAGAGGGCTAGGATCATCGACGATATCAGGAATGTGGACCAATTGTTCTACCCCAAAACATTAGGGCACTCGTATAGATTGATCGACAATGATTGCCAAACTTTAGAATTTAGTTTTTTATTCTTTAGTTACTTTAGTTCATTTTGGAAGGGAAGTAGTACTTCCTTGTTTGCAGCTTTACATTTGTACTGACTCACTTTCTTTCTTTATAAAAGGAGTAGTGCTTCCTTATTTATTACTTTCAATAACTCTACATGTAACCATGATATTCTTCCACCACAAGTGAGGACATATTAATAAAACTAATAGAGGTACTACCCTCCTTCAACTAAAAAAAATCCAAACCTGAAACCCTAAAACCCTCAACCCTCAGCCGGGCTAAGCATCATGACTTCTTAGCATTTGTCTCCCAGAAGTGGTCACTCCCTATTCATATTACAAGGATGACGGCTCTTTGGGAGAAATTTTTCAGGCTGAAATAGGGACTGCATTAGTAAAATCGACATGTATTTGGAGATATTTTCTAACGGGTGTGGAAAGCTGAGGTAGGGATTGATGAGGCTGAGATACTATATGATAGAGACCCTACATCGGAGCACCGCGGCTTACTACATTATGCTCAGGCAGTTTTGAATCGGACCTTGTCTATTGAGGAGGGTTTTTGGAAGTAAAAGGTCGGTTCATGTTGTGTATGTGAGGGAGATCACAATACTCGATATTTTGATGCGATGGTTCAAGGTCTCAGGATTAGATAGTGTATCAGGTCTGTTAGGACATAGGCGAAGATGTTTTAGCTACTCCGACTAATATTCTGACTTCAGTTATGGCATTCTACCAGAACCTTCCATCTGCTCTACCACAGTCTTTAGACCCCATTCGTTCTGATATCATTCCCAGGCTTTTGACGGTGGATGATAATATTAAATCGTTCTCCTTCAATTCATGAGTTACGGGAGGTGGTCTTTAGCATGAAGGCTGACAATATAGCGAGCCCAGACGGCTTCTCAGCCTTATTCTTCCAGCATTATTGGGATATTATTCAGGAGGATATTTATAGGGCAGTTTTTGATTTCTTTGATGGGGTCATTTTCCTCGGGGTTTTTTCTGCTACTACTATTGTCTTGCTTTTGAAGAAGGATGGTGATTGCAGATGAACTGATTTCAGACCCATCAATTTATGTACAGTGTTCAACAAGCTTATTACTAAGCTTTTGAGCACTCGATTGAGTACATTGCTATCACGCATTATCTCTTCTTAGTAGAGTGGTTTTATCCCTGGTAGATTGATAGGGGACAATGTCTTATTGGCACAGAAGCTCCTCCATACATTGGATGATAAGGTGTGAGGGGGTAACACTATGCTGAAGCTAGACATGGCTAAGGCATATGATCGTATAGATTGAGGCTTTATCTATTATGTACTGGAGGCATTTGGTTTTGATCCTATCTAGATTGACACAGAGGTTTCAGAAGTTTCCCAGTATGTGTTATTAGCATGGAGGTAGTACTCTTGTCTCACATCTTTCATTTGCTGACGATATGATAATATTTGACCAATGGCCAGAAACAGTCTATCAGGAAGGTTCTTGATTGCCTGGAGCATTATGAGGGAGTTTCTGATCAGCTGGTAAATAGGGACAAGAGCGGGCTTATACTATCCAGAGGGACATCTACTAGTCAGATCAGATGGTTAGAGATTTTGACTGGATTTCGACACTAGAGACAACCTTTCACTTATCTGGGGGTCTCCTTATTTAAGGGGACCAAGAGGAGCTGCATTTATGATGCCTTATCCAGAAGTTCAGGGGACAGGATTTTGGTGCTTTCTTCCATGCCATTACACCTTCTTCAGATCATCTAGCCTCCTAAGGCTATCTTGAAGAAGCTTGAGAGCATCTTTGCAAGATTCTTGTGGGATTCTAAGGATCAGGCCCGACGTTTTACATTGGAGGAGTTGGAAGGAGATTTGCATTCCTATTGATGAGGGTGGCCTGGGCTTTAGGAGATTACAAGATGTGGTGGATATTTTCTCCATGAAGCTCTGGTGGCTATTCCACTCTCAGAGGTCACTTTAGGCCAGTTTATACTGGGCAAGTATTGCCTAGGGACACACCCTTCACTTGCAGCAGTTCCTCAATTAGCCTCTCCTACTTGGAAGAGGCTGAAATCAGTAGGGCCACAGATACAGCACACATTGCTTGGCACCTTGGAGTTGGTCAGATTTTCTTCTAGGACGATTGTTGGATGGGTGAGTCCAAGTTGGCATCTCTATCTCTACACAGGCGGCATACATCTGCGAGGATGCAAGATTTTTTTGATGACACTGGATGGAACTTTGATTGATTATAATAGTTCTTTCCCCTCACATGGCGAAGCAAATAGGGGTGATACCTTTATGTGCTGATACCCCAGACCATATTGTTTGGAGGGTTACATCAGATGGTAGTTTTACTACCTAATCAGCATGGTAGTTAGTTTGTTCAGTTCGCCAATTTTAGGACTCGTATCGATTATTGTGGAACTCCATTTTGCCTACTATTGTATCATTGTTCTGTTGGAGACTGTGGCAAGATCTCATTCCGGTTGATGTGATTATTCAAAGGAGGATTGGATGTTAGTTAGCTTCTTGATGTCAGTGTTGCTCTGAGATTGAAACCATCAATCATATTTTCACTGGCAGCAACATCTCCATTTAGGTATGGCAACACTTTGGGGATATTTTTCGTAGACCTATGAGTTCATGAAAAGGGGTCAGACAGAGGTTTCAGATGTGGAGGCACTCAGGATAGCACATTAGCAGTGGACACATTCACACTATCATCCCACTACTAACATTCTGGTTTTATGGACCAAAAGTAATTTTGTGAAACATAGGGGGAGGGATCCGTATGGTGGCCAGACGCATCATTTTTAAGGTCTAGCACACGATTTCCTTTCTTCATATAGGAGGACTTTTCAAAGCTCTGCATTGGCAGGAAGATTTGGCACTTGCACCGCTCTTTGGCATCTCTATAACTCTCCCTTCCCCACCTCCAAGGATGGATTTGCGAGTGGTGGGGGCATCATTAGGGATCACACTGGACATTGCATTAGGGTATTCTAGGTATCGTACGGCCTATGCTTGATTTTGGAGGTCGAGATCAGAGCTGTACTAGATGGGATCCTATTGGCCAGAAAACTTAGACTCTCAGCCATTGATAAAGTCAGACTCTACCACACCATCTACTGTATCACCAGAGGAGGAGGACCATGGGCTATTCAGGGCATACTCAGACATATCAGAGACATCATATCATTCAATAGGGACACTATTTTGTATATATACAGAAAGGAGAACCAGGTTGCTGATGCTCTTGCTATAGAGGGCTGGGATCATCGACGATATCAAGTATATGGACTAGTTGACCTACCTCGACAAATTAGGCCACTCTTACATATTGACAGACATGGACTGCCCAACTTCAAAATTTAGTTTTTTATTCTTTAGCCGCTTTTGTTCTTTTCGTAAAGGAAAGAGTACTTCATGGTCTAGTGATTTACAATTGTATTTTTTTCATTTGCTTTCTCTGTAAAGGGAGTAGTACTCCCTTATTTATTACTTTCAATAACTTTACATGTAACCACGGTATTCCTCCGCCACAAATTAGGGTATATGAATAAAACTAATGGAGGTACTGCCCTCCTTCAACTAAAAAAACCCTCAACCCTAAAACCTAACGGAGATACTGACCTCTTTCCACTAAAAAAATAAAAATAAAATAAAATAACCTAAATGCTAAACCCTAAACCCCCTAAGCCCTAAGACCTAAGCCCGAAACCGTAAACCAAACCACCTCCAAACTCTCTCCCTTCTCTTTAGAATGGGAGAAAAACTCTAAAACATCAATACTCTTGATCCAACACCGCAAAACACCACCCAAATCAATGATAAGACACTCCCAACAACATCCAAAATTGATTTTTATCAACAAACAATAGTTTCAACAGCTTTTGGATTGGATTGAACTCAAAAAATATGGGCACACATACCAATGCATCCGATTTGACCACTTCCAGTCAGATTTTGGTGACGGGACCACCACCAGTGAACTTTGAAGGACCAAAGACCACTAGGGTGGTGTCACTGACGTCAAATTTGGCTAGAATCACAAGCTCAATTCCCATGCAGTTGGAAATTGAAATTGCAATTAATCCCTGTATAGACCTCCAACAAATGCACGTGCTAGATATTCATCTTTCCCATCAAACTAGCCACCTTTGCTCAAAATTTCATCCAAATCAGAGCATGCATGTGCCATGTATGGGCCCAAACATAAATGGACATATTGTCAAAAAATCGCGATTCTCGGTCGGTGAAGCCCTGGCGGTCAGCGGCATTTCGATGGCCCTATGTGACTTTTGATTAGAATATTTCTCCAATTAATCCAAGTCCATTTTCGCCATCAGCTTTCCTGCATGAGGCCCAAACGATGCTTAATCAGGGCTAACAGATCTAAGCTATTGTAGTTTTAGGCTGCCCGGGCCTGTCTCATGCTGAGTGAAGTTCGTGAAAGTCTTTTGCATCAGTTATAAAAGGCACAAATGACTCTCCTACTATTGGATTTGCTTCATTTATACATATGGGTGAGCCGACAATGGTTTTGACCGAGTCCGAAGAGGCTACACTTGCCGATCCTTTCAAGTATACACTTGTAAGGAAATTTCCACATTGCAAGCCAACCATGAAGAATGTACGTGAGATATTTTCTAAGTTTGGGTTCCATGGTTACTTTGAGGTGGGATTGATTGACACAACACACATACTTATACACCTTACACATGAGAAGGATTACATCAGGCTTTTTCTTAAACCTTCATGGTATATTGATGGATGTCCGATGAAAGTCCTTAAGTGGACATATGACTGTACACCTGAGTAGGAGACCCCAATAGTTCCCATATGGGTATCATTCCCTCTACTTCCAGTGCATTTGCGTGTCAAGGGGTTCCTTTTTGCTTCATCTAGGGTAATAGGAATACCCTTGGGGATCGATGAGGCTACCTATGACTTGAGACAACCTAGTGAAGCAAGGGTATATATTGAGGTGAATTTGGGGCTTAAGTCGCCCGATAGCATTTGGATTGAATGCACAGTAACCGTGGCTTCCGACAGACAGTTATTTATGAAAAATGGCCAATTTTTTGTTTCTCTTGTAAACACATGGGCCATTATTATGAGCAGTGCACTTTGGGTACACCTCATCCTTCCCCTACAGCTGTTGTGCCTCCTCTATTCAGCCCCTCATTAGTAGGACTAATAAGGGTACAGACAAGGTGACTTTTATGAAGCCAAAGAAGTACTGGATGCCAATTTCAACAGCGCCTTCTGTGATTCCCACTACTACGGCTGCAGTCATGACAGAGTCAGTATCTACATTGACAGTTCCTGCCTCTACACCTATCATAGTTGATTCGGAGGTACCACTATTTATTTATTTAGTTGTTGAGCCTACTCCAAAGTCTCCTATCGAGATGCCCACTTCTCCTATTATTACTTCCATAGCTCATATTCCCACCGCTACTATTGAGGCACCCCCTAAGCTGACACAGATTAATTCTCTACCATTGATGACACACACAAATGATACTCAATCAGCATAGGGATCAGCTACAGGGATAGTTCTCCATTCCTCTCTTGCACAAGGGTTGTTGGTTGAGATTAGCTCAGAGCGGCATGGTGTCAAGCGTATGTTGATTGATCACTTTAAAAAGGACCATGGATTGAAAGTTGGATCTACCATGAGATTCGCCACTGAGGACTTGGTTTTCAAACTCTTTGGTGAGGGACCTTCTGTGAGTAAGACTTCTACACATATACCTTCACCTAGTCCTTCTATCACGGCTCCTACACAAAATAAGGTGAAAGAACACATACGAAGAGTCATGGATGGCATGGGCCTTGGAGACTGCGTGCAAAATGCAGAGGACAATGTACCTACAATCAGCGAGTTACTCTCCCATGCTACAGATGTTTCAATACACCATCATTTGGACAACATTTTTCACCTAGGCATGCCCCTTCACATAGGCAAGAACCATCTCCAATGAGTAAGCCAGACTACGCAGACTATTATGATCCAAAAATGTTTCAAATCAGACACATAACGCGATATGAGTATTCACTAGTTTTTGGTCATGTCTTGTTTACTGTTGCTTGCAATTAATTTTGACATATCTGTTAAAATTTACATCTGATGGAGGTCAGATATATGCCCCTTCCTTCATTTGTATTCTCACGTTCTATGATATAAAATAAGCCATACTAGCTGTATTTGTTTTAAAAAAAAACCCTAAACCCTAAACCCTAGCCCCTATAGCCTCAACCCTAATAAACCATAAACCCTCAACCCCAACCCTAAACCTCTAAAACCCAAAACCCTAAATCCTAAACCTTAACCCCTAAAACCATAAACCCTAATCCCAAGAATTCTTGTTTGGTTACTTCATACCATCCATACATAGTGCTTCCTAAGCTTGTAGATGGACTGATTTCAGACCCATCAGTTTATGTACAGCATTCAAGAAGCTCATTACTAAGCTTTGAACACTCAACTAAGTATGTTGCTCCCACACATTATCTTTCCTCAGTAGAGTGGCTTCATCACTGACCAATTGATCGGAGATAATGTCTTATTAGCTTAAGAACTCCTCCATACCTTAGATGATAGAGTACGATGGGGTAACACTATGTTGAAGGTAGACATGGCTAAGGCATACGATTGTATGGATTGGGGCTTCATCTACTCTATGCTAGAGGCATTTGGATTTGATCATATTTAGATTGACAGGATCAGGAGGTGCATTTCAGAGTGTCATTTCTCTCTACTCATAAATGGCCGTCCATGTGACTTCTTTCCCTCCTCACTGGGGCTCAGACAGGGTAATCCCATTTCGCCATCCCTGTTCATTGTTGCTGTAAACTACTTCTCATGCCTGCTTGCTCAGAAATTTCATGTGTATCCCAGTATGTGTTATTGGTATGGAGGTAGTACTCTTGTCTTTCATCTTTTACTTGCTGACGATATGATCATATTTGCCAATAGCCAGAAACAATCTATTAAGAGGGTCCTTGACTTTTTGGAGCATTATGATGGGATTTCTATCCATGAACAAGGACAAGAATGAATTCATACTACCCAGACGAGCATCTATTAGTCAGATCAGACGATTGGAAATTTTGATTTGATTTTGACACCAGCGGTAGCCTTTCACTTATCTAGGGGTCCCTTTATTTAATGGGACCAAAATGAGTTTCATTTATGATATGTTTGGAGCATTATGATGGGATTTTCGATTGTTAAACAAGGACAAGAACGGACTCATACTACCCAGACGAGCATTTACTAGTCAAACTAGACGATTGGAGATTTTGATTTGATTTCGACACCAGTGGTAGCCTTTCACTTATCTGGGGGTCCCTTTATTTAATGGGGCTAAAATGAGTTTCATTTATGATGACCTTATTCAGAAGGTCAGGGATAGGATCTTAGGCTGGACTTTACAATTACTATCACCTGAGGATCGCATTACCTTTTTGAGATCAGTACTTTCTTCTATACCATTACATCTTCTTCAGATCATGCAGCTCCCTAAGGCTGTCCTGAAAAAACATGAGAGCATCTTTGCGAGATTCTTGTGGGATTCTAAGGATCAAGGGCATCGTTTACGTTGGAGGAGTTGAAAGGAGATTTGCCTTCCTACTGATGGGAGTGGTCTAGGCTTACTGGGTAAGTATTGCATAAGGACACACCCTTCACTTGCTATAATTCCTCAGTCAGCCTCTCCCACCTGGAATAGGTGGGAGAGGCTTAAATTAATTGAGCCATGGACAAAGCCACACATTGCTTGGCACCTTGGAGTGGGTCAGATCTTTTTTAGCATGATTGTTGGATGGGCGAGTACACGTTGGCATCCTTATTCCTACACAGGCAACACACTTCTGCGAGGGTGTAGGATTTTTTTATAGCACTTAGTGGGATTTTGGACAATTATTATTTAGTTATTTTAGTGCGTACTGTAAGGGATGTAGTACTTCTTTGTTTACTGCTTTATATTTATTCTTCATCATTTGCTTTCTTTGTAAAAGAAATAGTACTTCCTCCTTTATTGCTTTCAATGTTCCACATATAATTACGATATTTCTCTAGCACAAGTGAGGGCATATTAATAAAACTAACAGAGGTACCGCCTCCTTCAAAAAAAATCCTAAACTCCAAACCCTGAAACCCTAATCCCTAAAACCTTAACCGTTTAACCCTTAACCCACGCATCAAATTACTCCACCTCAAGTGTATTGGTCAATGGAAGTTCGTAATGTCTTGAAATATTCCCCGTACGTTGACAACAATCGCATGTCTTTACAAAGGCATAAGTCCTTGAAAAGAGTTGGCCAATAAAATCCTGATTGTAGTACATTAGAAACAGTACTTGTAGTACCAAAATGACCTCCTCCATAAGGTGAGGAATGATAATACTCCATAATTGATTGTACTACTTCTACAAGGATACACCTTTTGATTATCATATCAATGCATCTCTGGAAGAGTAGTGGATCATCTCACAAATATCACTTGACATCATGTAAGAATTTTTTCTTTTGATGGGAGGTCAAGTTAGGTCAATTTTTTTCACACATTGAGTAGTTAACGAAGTCAGCATACCATGGGATCCTTGATAAGACTACTAATAGGACCTCGTCAGGTAAAGTTTATTGAATTTGACTATCATCTTCCACCTTTTCATTTTCTAATCGTGAGAGATGATCTACAAATGTTCAATTCCTTTCTTATTCCAAATCTCTACATCTAATTTTTGTAACAGCAGGATCCATCGAATTAAGCATAGCTTGGCATCTTTCTTTTCAAATATATATCGAATTGCAGCATGATCTGTGTAAATGATTACTTTGGTGCTAATAAGATAGGATCTGAACTTGTCACATGCAAGGACCACTACTAACGTTTCCTTCTCTGTTGTGGTATAATTTATTTGAGCTTCATTTAGAGTTTTGCTAGCATTGTAAATTACTCGGAATATCTTTTCACACCTCTGTCCTAGAACTACCTCGACTGCGTAGTCACTGACATCACACATGACTTCAAACAACTGACCCCAATTTGGTGTTACCATTACTAGAGCTGTGATTAATTTCTGTGCTTCAAATGCCTTTGGGCAGGCTTCGTCAAACACGAATGCGATGTCCTCTTCCAAAAGGTTGTACAGAGGTTTGGCTATCTTTGAAAAGTCTTTAATAGATCTCTTATAAAACTCAGCATGTTCCAAGAGACTTCGAACGGGTTTGACATTAGTGGGTGGTGGTAACTTTGGTATTGTATCAATCCTAGCCCTGTCAACTTCAAGTCCCCTTACTGAAACATGGTGGCCTAGCACAATTCTTTCTTATAACATGAAATGGCATTTTTCCTAGTTAAGAACTAAGTTCTTTTCCTGATCTTCTAGTGCTATAGCATTCTGATTGTAGCAAAGTAACCATCAAGAAAGCAGTAGTAAGAGTAACCTTCTAATATGTCCAACATTTGATGAATGAATGGAAATGGGAAGTGATCTTTTCTAGTTGATTTGTTTAGCTTCCTGTAATCAATGCAAACCCTCCAACCCATTATTGTTCTTATTGGAGTCAACTCGTTCTCGTTGTTCTTGACCACTGTTATCCCACCTTTCTTCGGTACCATCTATACTAGGCCAACCCATTTACTATTTGAGATAGCAAATATAATCCCTGCTTTCAGTAGCTTTAGTATCTCTACTAGCACCACTTCTTTTATAGCTGGATTTGATCTTCTTTGATGTTCAATGGATGGCTTGTAGGAGTCTTCCATGAGGATTTTATGCATGCAAACTATAGGACTTATGCCCTCAATATCCACTATAGTTAACCCGGAGCAGCCTTGTGTTCTCTCAACACTTTCAACAATCTATCATCTTCACCCCTAGTGAGTGAAAAAGAAATGATCACTGGAGATGTAGCAATTTCTTTCAAAAATGCATATCGAAGGTGATCTGGGAGTTGCTTCAATCCAACCTTACTGTTTACATTACACTTGCTGTTATCTAGTCCCACCAACTGCTGAATATCTTCACTCAGTGATGGATTATTGTCATTTGGCGAAGACTCAAGAGCCAGTATGCAATCAACTAGGTCATTGCTTCCTGTGTAATTTCACGTGGTAGTAATGTCATCCTGTGTTACACCAATCACCATGCAATGCTCGAGGGGGTCCTCGATGAATTTATTTTCCTCGTTCACTAAAGAGTCAGTTCTATGGCAAACGTTGGTATCATCCAAAAATTTCATTACTTGGTAGATATTGAACATCACTTCTTCTTCATTCACCCTCAAAGTCAACTATCTTCCTTGTACATCAATTAAAGCTCTTCCAGTTGCTAAGAATGGTCTACCTAGAATTAGTGAAATCTCCTAATCTTCTTCTTTTTCCAAAACCATGAAGTCAGTTGGGAAGATAGATTTATCAACTTTTACCTATACATTTTCAATAATCCCTCATGGATATGTGAGGGATCGATCAACTAGCTGGACGGTTATTGCTGTTGGCTTGATTTTTTCGAGACCCAACATTTTGAACACTGATAAGGGCATCAAATTGATGCTACCTCCAAGATCACAAAGTCTAGGCTTTAGTTCAAAATTATTAGCAATCATAGCTTTGCGTGCGATACCAAAATAGTTGTCATTAACAATAGGTCTGAAATAGCCCTGAATAGCCCATTTTTATTATTTTTAACTGCTGCTCTTGCTTTCTGTTCTGTCGTTGCTCTATGTTCGTCTCTATATATACCCTTTAGAAAGTGGAATGTGAGTTCTGGTTCAGGATCAACGGGCAATAGGTCAAGATTCCTAGTTCTTTTCATACATAGCTGAAAATTGAAACAAAGAAATTATTAGAGATAGAAATAAGATAAAGTAAAAACTAAAATAAATAAAAAACTAAAATTAAACCTAATTGGTAATAATATCAGTAAAAATCAAATTTTGAATCAATGTTTGTATTCTAATCTAACATGGATGTGATGACAGTCTAAGTAATTTGACATAATTTATAAGAGATTTATCTAAGTGAGAAAGCTAAGGAATGATTTCACCTCCCTATCAAAAATGTTTTTCAACTTCTCCAGTTACTTCTATCAATTTTTCCTATAATATAATTTATCTTTATATTTTAATTTCAATATCTCTATTCCAAATCAAACATATAGAAATTATCAAGTGTGTGGTTCTTAAATTAAATAAGCCTTGAAGATTTCATGCTTCCTCTCGAAACCCACAAAATCTAGGTTATATTGTTCTTAGATCATGCCTAAATCTCCCTCTCTCGAGTGCCAAAATTTAAAGTGTGAAATCATTCAATTATTGACCAGGTAATTGAAAACATTACACACGAATCAACACAAATAAATTAATGGAAAAATCAGTAGAAACAACTGTATTAGAATTCAAACATGTCTCAAGTTAGGTTAGATCAACCCTAGACTCAGAATTTAGTTCATGATTGAGATGAATGATATAATCAAATACAAAGGAAAGAACATAGAGAAGAAAAGATAAAGAAAAACCCATTTGCCTCTTGAATTCTTCTCCCGATTTGTAATTGTTCTTCCTCTCAATCAATTTCATTTTTCTCTTGAGCCGTCTTTTTTTTTTCCTGAGCCGTCTTCCCTTTATTTAGGTCTTTAAGCTCGTATTTATAGTCACCTAATATGTCAAGACGAGTTAAAGTTGGACCGAGTCGAAAAGAAATTAAAAAAAAAAGATTTTTCTTCCTACGCAGATATGGCGCCTCACCTGCTACTTCGTCTCATTTGCTCGTGCGCTAGCCTCTTTTTCACTTTGTTATTCTCTCCTTCAATCTCCATTCCTTGTCCACTTCTATGATCAACACTTTAGCTTTATTCCAAGCTCTGAACAATGCCCTTTTTTATCCAAATTGTCTAAGTTACAAAACAACATGAACACATACATCGAAACGCTTAAAAGTGCTCAAAAAAACCAAAAACCATGATTTATAGGTACTAGTTCAATGAATGAATTACACTCATCAAGAATAAAGATTAAATATATAATTTGGATAATTTATAGTGTAGAGAATGAATTGAGAGAATGTGCATAATAGAATTAAAATTTGAATTAATAAAAATTATCTAATATATGTGAATTACGTGATAATGATGGTTGTTTATGTAATATAATTGTAGAGAGTAGAATAATTTAACAATGAAGAAATTATTATCAAGAGTAAGAAAGAGTAGAGAGATTGTTGAGTTGGGAGAAAAATGGTGAAGTAAATGAGGTATTTATAGAATAAAAAAAAATTCAGAGAACATTGGGGACCTCAACAGTCTCATTAAAACATTTGTGATCTTTTTTTAAATGGTCACAAACCATTAAAAATTGACCAAAGAGTAACTTCTTCAAAAAAAAGGTTGTCATTTGGTCACTATTTGGCTCCGGCTTGTGGCTCACCAAGCAGTGTGCTCAGCTCATCCCAAAGCGAACTCGTGAGCTCGGCTTGTGCTCAAGGAGCGAGCTCAGCTCAGCCCTCGAGCTCGTGAGTTCAGCCCTCGAGCTCGTGAGTTCACGAGCCACGAGCTCGTCGGTGAGCCGAATCGAGCTGAGCCCAAGAGCTCATCAGGCGCATGAGCCGAGCAAAGGCTCGGTTCGTTGGACCACACCTCTACTCAGCTCAATTTGACGAGCGCAAGTCGCCCACGAGTGGCATTTTAACGAGCCGAGAGATCAAGTCGATGAACCGCTCAACCTGTTTGACATCCCTATTCATCAATCCACTGTACTCCAATAACGCTTGAAAAACATAACCAATTATTACAGCTCAATGTAGCTCTTTCATTATATGCTTGAAGTTCTTATACATAAAACTTATTGAATATTATAAACTAAGAAGCAAACTCAATTTATGGTGAAAACAATTTCAATTTCAGCATACAAGAGTGAAGCTACGAGGAAATGATTAAAATTACTTCATTCTACAAAGAAAAGTTTTCACTTTGTTTTTTCAATAAAGAGTTGCTAGACAACTCTCACATTCATTCTAGACTTTTTTTGGCTATAATTAGAATAAGAGGAATTTGTATTGTTATCATTTGCGAGCTTGACATTAATAGTTATGCATTAATTAATTGATAAATTTATATGGAATAAATTAAAATAATTCAACTTAATTAATATAAAAAATTAACAATTTAGAAAGATTCGATTATTTCATTTTTTAATCTAAAATCGATAATCGAATCAAATACAACCATTTTTTGGACTCAAACAAGAGCTGAAATATAATTATAAGTAAATGTCATCGCGAGACAAGAAGATACGAAATTAAGATGGGAGAAGAGGCCCCTACGCCGCCGTCACCGTCACCAGTAGATCAGACAGTAGAGAAGCCATGGCATTCTTACATCTCGGAGGATCTGCCCCGTACCGTCCAGCAGTCCACGGACTCCGCCATTCGCTCTGCCCGCTCACTCCAGCAATCATCTTCAACACATCTCCGCACGATCCAAGTATGCACCACCCTTTTCTTATTCCTATCTACACATATTTTAGTCTGATTTATTTTCAACAAGTGTATACCTTTCATCTTCGTTCTATAATTTGCAGGATTTTATCCCACAAATAAGATCCCGTTACAAAACTCACGAAGAAGCTTTCTTTCACAAAGCTAAAGGTGCTTGTCTGTGCCCTCACTCTCATTATGTGATGTGCTTTATTTGTTAATTTACTTACCATCTTCCAATTCCAATTTTATATCAGATGAATTAAATAGAGCAAGAGAACACCCAGCTGTGGCTGGTGGAGTTGCTGTTACAGCTGCCCTCCTCCTTATGCGTGGTACGTGTGCACTCCACTCCTTTCTTTCATCTTGGAGGGAAAGAGATAGGGACGCTGTCTTGATTAGGCATACAAATACCTCTAATTAGATGTAATGATAATATAAATTTACAGTTGTATTGATAGTCGAAAGAATTATATTTGAAAATCTGTTATGACAATTTTTTAAGCTTCATTGGATATATATATTTTTTTTAACGAGGACTAATTTATATTCAAGTTATTGTTAGGTGGACATGGTGACCAATTGGTCCTAACATGAACTTGTCACTTAGATAAAGTTTGGTTGAGCTTATTTATAACATAGACTTTTTTCTGTTCTTTGTCTAGACAATTTGGGAGTGCTTATAAGCAACTTTTGTTTTCTTACATTAAGGAAAAATATACTTATTTTGCTAGTAGGTTGTGTACTAGCAAAATAGACAAGTTTTTCCCAACTTTTAGCAAGGAAAAGAGTAACATGCCACCTTTACTAATTACTCCAACAAAATCACTATCGATATTCTCACTTTCTTCCCTTTCCTTAACTTTTAAAGTATGAACAAAATTACAAAAGAGATGCATCAGCAACTGAAAGGATGAAGCAGTCTTGTGAAGCTTCCCCATTGTCTGAGTCTTCATGTCACCAATTCCAGTATTACCAATTGGACGTCACATGGTTGGAGTGTGAGAGCGAGAGACAATACCATACACATGTATGTTGAGGTGGCAGAGTTGTTGCGCCATCTTTGGCGATAGATAGTGAGAGGCAATGAGTTTTCTCATTAAACCTCTCACCATTTTCATTTTCCTTTTAGATCCTTTTGAAGTGGAAAAGATATTTGGAAAATTATTTGCAATAATGGAATTTGAAATCTAAAATTTGAGAGCTAGAGAGTTGCACCTAATAATATTTCTCTTATTCAAAGGAGATTTCTGGGCTTAACAAAGGTAGTATCTCTTCTATGTGATTGTTTATTTATGATATGTAATGGATTAAAAGCAGTGTATCTGTATTTATATATGATACTTTTACCCTCCTAACTATAGTTTATCCATATATATTTATTAAAAAAGTGATTTAGATAGCCCGGCACGCTCTTGTGTCAGTGGCCTTGAGCTTTTCATTCACTACATTCAAGACAGCTGGAAACTCTTGACTAGGTGAAGCTAGAAATCTTAAAATGCTGTAACAGAAGGTATAGTTGGGGAGAATAGGGAAAGAATGACCATAATGTAAAAGGATTCATTGGGTACCGAGGCATTTTATTTTCTTCAAGTGAGGCATAAGCCTCAAGATAAACCAATATAATATTTAAAATGATATTAAAATACACAAAAGACGCTTATAATAAATAATATAGCATCTTAGAAAATCCTAATAAGAAATTTAGAAGTTCAACGAGCACACAAATACAAAACAGATTGATAAAGTATCATATAATAAGTTCTCATGTTAATAAACAACAAAATTATAATAGGATTTTTAAGGGAATCATCAACATCATCCTCCTCATCACTATTAGTTTCTCCTCATTCTTTATCATCTTTCTCCACTAGCTATCATGTGTTCTCCCTTCCCTTCCCTTCCCTTCCCTTCTGTGTGTAAAATGAAAATTAAAAAACTCGTAAAACATCCTACATTACGAAGAAGTATCCCAAAAATTCTAAGGCCAGAAACAAAATGTTCAGAGAACATAAGACAAATGGTCAAACATTGTAGTCCCCTTGAGGCTTAGCCTTAAAGTGTTTTATGAAAGCTTCACTTGAGGCTGGATTCAAGGTGTTAGTTTGTTTTGGAATAAGGAAGATTTGAGCTGTGCTTTGAGGTTTTTTTCGTAAAGTTTCTTTTGGGCTGTTACTATTTCAACCTGTTGTTGAGCTATTATTTTTGGCTATTGTTATTGATTTGGGCTGTTCAGTCTTTGATCATTCAGCCTGTTGTTGGGCTGCTATTTTGGGCTTTTATTATTGTTGTTGGGCTGTTAAGTCTTTGATATTTCAGCCTGCTGTTGGGCTGATATTTTGGGCTATTATTGTTGCTTTAGACTATTATTGGTTGTTGGGAAACTATATTGTTATAACTTGATTTAATTGGCTACATAGTGGGCTGTTGGGCTGCTATTGCTTGATAAAATAATCTTCTGTATAATTTTTGGGCTTCTTGTGTTTATAATGTTGACGGAAAATACTACCGTTTAAATGGCAAAAATTACTCCACATGGGAGTTTCAATTTAAAATTTTTATAAAAAGGCAAAGAAGTATGGGGACATTTCGATGGGTCATCTATAACTCCTATAGAGACAAAGGAGATAGAACAATGGGAGAGTATAGATGCTCGCATTATTACCTAGATTTTGAGATCACTTGAACATCATATGATACCCAATCTTTGCTCATTCACCACTGTCAAGGAGATGTGGGATTATCCCAGAGTTGTCTACAATCAAGGAAACTTGACACAAAAGTTTCGGTTGGAATTGGAGATTGCACTATACAGTCAAGGTAACCTTCCTATTGACCTATTTTATGTTGGTTACCTAATTTATGAAGCGAATACTCTGGCATAATTCATTTCAATGCTCCTAAAGAAGCTTTAGCCTCCCGACAAGAAATTCAAGTAGAAAATCGAAGGGATCAATTTCTTATAAAGCTGCAATCGAAGTTCGAAACCATTAGTGCTAGCCTTCTCAACTGCAATCTAGTTCCATCATTGGATATTTAAGTAGGAGAATTGTTACATGAGAAACAGCGTCTTGCTACAAACTTGGAATGATTGCAATCAAATGTGTCCTCAGAGGTTATTAATGTTGCATATGTTGCCCAAGGATGAGGAAAATCCAAATCTCAATCGTAGTGCTACACCTGCAAGGAGTTTAGCTATATTTCCAAGCATTGTAGCAAGAAATTTTGCAATTATTGCAAGAAGGAAGGAACACATCATTAAGGATTATTGCTTGCAGCCTCAAATATGCTTGGCTCAAGCTTTTCAAGCTAATGTTCAATCGACCCTAGCTAGTGGTCAAAGCTCTATAAGCAGTTCATTCACTCTTCCACTTAAGATGGTGCAATAAATGAATAAGATGATTTTTTTTATTTTTTGCCTTCTCTGCCTTAGGATTGCAAAGTAAGCGAAACTTGCTCTCTTCTTCTTGGTTGGTTGATTTTGCTGCTTCAAATCATATGACTAAAAATACGAATAACTTAATGTTCGAAAGTATGAAGGTAAGCAACACATAGAGATAGCCAATGGTAGCACGTTACCAATAACTGTAGTCAGGAATTTAGGGCCTTCATTTAATAGCATGTTTATATATCTTGATTTATCTACAAGTTTGATTTCTGTTGGACAATTAATGGATAATAATTGTGATGTGGGTGTGATGGTTGTCTTGTGTTCGATCAAGCATTGGGGAAACTGATCACGGAAGGGCCTAAAGTGGAACATTTGTTTCCTCTCCAGTTTTCCATTCCTAGTACTATATCTTTTGCTTATACTGCTGTAGCTCATAACTCTAATGTCTAGCATAAGAAATTGGGACATCTCATACTGTTTTGGCTTATCTTGTGAAACATGGTCACTCGGGTAATAAAGATTCAATTTCTTTATCTTCTAACTGTGCTACATGCAAATTAAGTAAAAGCAAAATTTTACCTTTTCCTAATCATGGTTGTTGTGCTTCTGCTTGCTTTGAGATTATTCATACTGATGTGTAGGGTGTCAGCCCGATTCTTTTACATAGTTGGTACAAGTATTTGGTGACATTCGTTGATTATTATAGTTGTTTTACTTGGGTCTATTTTCTCCATTCCAAAGCCAAAGCTTCTCAATCTTTCAGACAGTTGTTCCTTATGTTAAGACTCAATTTTTCACTTAACATTAAAATATTACGTTCTGACTCCGGGGGAATATTTGCCCAAAGATTTTTAGGACTCTCTTAACAAAAGGAATTCTCTCTTAACGCTCTTGTTTTTATGCTCCCCAATAGAATAGTGTTGCAGAACGTAAGAATCTTCACATTTTAGATGTTTTTCGTACTTTACTGATTGAATCTTCTGTGCTTTCTAAGTTTTGGTTCAAAGTTTTATCTATGGCTGTATATTTGATTAATCGTTTGCCACCTACTGAACATTACAAACTTACGGCCTAAGCCACACAGTGTGTTTTCATGGGATGCAGTCCCACACATAAGGGGTTTATATGTCACAATGTGAATGCTAATAAGCTACGTATCTCTCAAAATGTGGTTTTCTTGAAAACCAATAATTTTTTCACTTGTGTTTCCCTCCTGACACCTTCATTCTTCCTCCTTTTGATGTTGAGTCTTATTATATTGAATGTTTTAAACTAGGAATTGTGTATCAAAGATGTTCCCTACTACGTTCACTGCTTGATCCCAAATTAATGCTTGATCTCGAACTAGTTCCTAGCTGTCTAGAGCTTGAACTTCAACACTCTGGTCATGTCACTCGTCTTCCAGATAAGTATGGTTTCTAATATACTGCACTTCAGGCTACTATTGATACTATCTGTTTTAAAATCATACTCTCAGGCTGCTAGTCAAGCATGTTGGAAGCAAGTTATGAATGATGAACTTCGGACTCTTTGGGATAATCATATTTGAGACATTGGTTATGGTTCAAATAGGGTGAAAGTTATTGGATGTAAACGGGTTTACACAAGAAAGCTATATGCTAATGGTTCTATAGAACAACATAAGGTACGTCTTGTGGCACTTGGCAATAGACAGGAATATAGCCTTTATTATGAAAAGACTTTTGCACCACTAAGATTACTATAGTGCACACTATCATTGCCATCGCTGCATCCCAAGGATAGTCTCTCCGATAGATAGATGTCAAGAATGTTTTTCGACATAGGACCTCAAAGAAGTATACATGACTCCTTCTCTCGACCTATTCACCCATTCCTCCTTTGATGTTTGCCTTTTAAAACGATCACCATATGGGTTAAAAGATGCAGCCCGGGCATGGTTTAAGAATTTCCTCAATATTTTGCTTGATTTTACTTTTATCCAAAGTCAGATGTATTCATCTCTTTTCATTTGAAAAACTACTACTGGGATTGTGGTTCTTCTAGTATATGTGGATGATATTGTCATTATAGGTTCTGATCTATAGACAGTTGAGGAGGTACAGCAGCAGCATCTTCGAAATTCCTTTCACGTGAAAGACCTTGATCCATTACAATATTTTCTTAGCCTTGAAGTAAGCACTAATTCTATAGGCACATTGTGTGCATCAGCATAAATATACACGAGATTGTTAGGTCCGCTAGGCTTCAGTCAAGTAACCTAGTTCACACAACCATGGAGGTAAATTTGAAGCTTTGCCAAACAGAGAGAACTTTTAGTTGATCCTTCGCTTTATCGACAATTGGTAAGAAATTTGAATTATTTGACGATTGCAGGCTTGATATCTCTTTTGCAGTCTAGCGAGTTAGTAAGCTTATGTAAGCCCCTCGACATTCTTACCTTGTTGCTATGCGACGTATTCTTCATTACTGATGTTGATCAAGCTGGCTGAGCGAATACTCAACGTTTGGTTATTGTTTGGTGCATGTTTCTCGGCGATGCTCTAATCTTTTGGAAGAGTAAGAAGTAAGATCATGTCTCGAAGTCTTCCATCGAGTCTGAATATCAGGCTATGTCCTCTGCTTGCTTGGAGTCTGTGTATCTTCGACACTTGCCGGGCGAACTTGGTTTTTTACATCTTACTTCCACTTCTCTTTATGTTGACAACAAGCACCGTTCAGATTGCTCCTAATCTGTTATTATGAGCAGACCAAGCATATTGAAGTTAATTGTCACTCCATTCGAGAAATATTTGATCAACAAGTGATTACACTTCCTCACATTTCTTTAGATCTTGTGACCGTTTGACATATTCACCCAAGCTCTTAGTCGCCTTCAACATCAGCTCATGGTTGACAAATTAATAGTTTTCAATCGATCAGTATCAGTTGGAGGGGGATGTCAGTGTATCACAAATCAGTCACCATATCATGTACATAATTACATTCCTTTCTTATGTTGTAAATATAGAATTTGGGCAGTAAGTATGGAAGGATGTTTTGGCTGTATTAGGGAAGTGATATAATTAAGAGATTTGATAGAAGATATTTACATTGTAATTAGGGAAACAATTCCTATTTAATGAGAAGAAACTCTCAATTGAGAGGCATCGAGACAAAACTGACATTATAGAATTTGGTGGCAACGATGAAACCTTCAAAATAAATTAGAAAAAATGACTGTATGAAAAACAAATTACAAAAGTCAGGGTAACATGCCTTCTCTTCACCCCTGGGTTGTGTCATTCGTTATTTTATATGTATATATAGAGAGAGAACTCACACTAGCTAGCTATGCCGGTTGTTTGCAGGCCCTAGAAGGTTTATGTTCCGACATACACTGGGCCGACTTCGAAGTGAGGAGGTATACTAATATCTCAAATATCAGAAAATTTTCACTTTATATATGCAGACAAGATGAAACTAGTGTCTCATTTTTGTGTTAGCTTTCATAATCCCAAGTGTTCTCAATACCTGAGTCATTGTTTAAATCCTGGTTATTCATATGGTTACAACTGTGGGCAGGCACAATTCATCAGAGCAGAAAAGAATGTCAAAGAATTGAGGCTTTCTGTTGACTTAATGAAGAAGGAGAGCAGAAAGCTTCTTGAAAGAGCGTCTCTCGCTGAAAAGGATATGAAACATGGCCATTTCGACCTAATGTAAAGAATGGTTTTAATCAGTTTGGTGCATATGTAGCTAAGATTTCATCATTTTCTATTTTGACGTTGAAACAATTCATAGGACCGCTGGAACTCAATTTCAAAATCTTGCAAGATCAGTTTACAAAGCAGAAGCTGGAGCTGCT
>NW_019235741.1:1988541-2015542 GCF_002742605.1 Olea europaea var. sylvestris
TTTGGTCGTTGAGCTCCTTGTTTTTAATTGCATATAACTTTATAATTTATCTAGAAAGAAAACAAATATAATGTGGCGTAGTTGTGTTTTTCCTCATTTGACACAGAGTAATACCCTTAAAACTGCTAATTAAATATGTTGGGCTGACAGTGGAAACAATCTGAACTATATGTTCTATTTCTTGCTTGTTCTTTGAATGTTGTTTGCCAGCACTCTAGACTGTCAAATATCAAGTTTCATATAGATTTCAAAGACTTGACATTTATTTTTTTAGCACAAATATTTATGTTGCATGCTTTGCTTAGATTTGATGGATCTGCTGCGCGAGACTCCTGGAAGGGAGGCTCTAAAACTACGAGCAGATGTGAGTCCCCCAGAATCCTTTCGTTCTTGTTCTGTTTTTTGGATGATTGCATTAACAGGTAGGATCTAACTTTTAGATATGTAATGTTTATGCCAGGTTGCTTCCATGGCATCATACCTCCGCCAACAAAGGACATTGATAGATAAAAAGATGATAAGGATTTCAGAATTAGGCATTCCTGTGTGAGAGATTCTGACTATAGTAACGTTGTTGACATGGATTCCATATTATCTTTCACTTTGATCCCATTAAAAGTTGGATGGATGCTTTAAACTTGTTATTTCGGCAGCAGCTTCACTCTTGGTGATTTATAAGGACCATAGGACAACGTGACTGTTATCTTGTTCTTTTGCATGTATGAAATAAAATTTCTTATACTATTGACCGAAGGGCATATTGTGTGGAATTTACAACAATGTTCTCTAAAATGTTGTCTGTTCGCGTCACAGTCCAGATCAATCTCACACTGAGAGTATTGTACTGCAAAAAAATAAATAAAAATTATTAAAGATGAAAATAAGTGCAATGATAAATGTATGTACACAATGAATAAGTGTAAAATAGGAATGAAACTATGTCCGGTCAACCAAAAACGTACTTTTAAGAGAAACTTGACCGATCCTTTCGTTTGAATTTCATTCATGATTGCAACCCGTTATAAGCAAATTGTGAATAATTCAATTTCTGAAAGAAAAAAAAAATTATAATCAATTAAATCATTATCATATTATAAATAACTCAATTTTGTTAAATGATAAATTTATATGGCTTTGTTTACAAATAATTAAAAAATGACCTGACATGCATATTTTAAAATCATTTGGTAAACGGGTACGAAGAAGGAAATATGAAATTAGGGATGGGTAAAGTAGTAAGGAATTATGGTTTTTCTCAAGTCAATTCATGTACATTCCTACCTTCTTGTATGCTCGTAATATTTATATCATGTTTTAAAATTTAAAAGTGATGTTGTTAGAGTAAATTTAACCAATACTTACTGAACTTTAAATTTGGTTACTACTTGCTCACTCATCTTTCATGGGTTATTGAATACTCACTTATCTTTCCATATAGTTATTCATCTACCGCTCGTCTCTTCAAATATTTTGGCAACTTTTGCGGCAAATTTTTGACAACTTTCGACCACCAAGAATATCGAATTTTGATACCGTTGGAAAGCCAACGATGTCCTTTTCAATTACCACCCAAAATCTCCCTATAACTCCAAGGGATTCAATCGAAAAATTGCCTTAAAAGTCGCTCAAAAAATCTGAAAATCTGGGCAGATTTTCAGATTTTTTGGGCGATTTTTTGACAACTTTTGACCATCAAAACTGTCGAATTTTGATACCGTTGGAAATCTCACAATGTCCTCTTCAATTAATATCCAAAATTTCTCCATAGATCCAAAGGATTCAATCGGAATAAACCCACAAAATCAGCATCTCGAAAATGTGAAAATCTGGACAGAGTTTGGGATGCTGATTTTGTGAGTTTATTCCAATCGAATCCTTCGGAGTTATGGGGAAATTTTGTGTGATAATTGAAGAGGACATTGTGGGCTTTCCAACGGTATCAAAATTCGACATTTTTGATAGTCGAAAGTTGCCGAAAAATTACCTTAAAAGTCGCCCAAAAAATATGAAAATCTAGGCAGATTTTTAGAATTTTTGGGCAACTTTTAAGACAGTTTTTCAATCAAATCCCTTGGAGTTATAGGGAGATTGTGGATGGTAATTTAAGAGGATATATGAGCGTTCTAACGGTATCAAAATTCGACATTCTTAGTGATCGGAAGTTGTTAAAAATTTGCTACAAAAGTCGTCCAATTATTTGAAGAAACGAGTGGTGGATGAGTAACTATATAGAAAGATGAATGAATATTCAGTAACCCGTGAAAGATGAATGAGCAAGTAGTAACCAAGTTTAAGTTCAGTGAGCATTGGTTAAATTTACTCGATGTTGTTATAACATTATTTAAAAAAAAATCAATATTGAAGACGTTTCATTTTTATTTTTATTTTTTTTGTCTTTATTTTTGTTTTGTGCCCCTTTTAAACATAAAATTGGACCAACTTCCTTATCATTTTCGAATGGTAATTAGCACAAAACATTTCTACCTTCCAAGGTAATTGTGCAAAATGTCCATAATTTTTATTTTTTTGACATTTTTGCCTCTATTTCCACATTTCTTTGCACAAAAAATCATTTTCACCCATTTTTCTAATGAAATGATGATTTTACCCCCGATTCAAATAAAACAAAAAATAAATGATGTATTGCAATCACAGTTCTAAATTTTTCAAAACATTAGAATTTAGTCCTAAATTCTCCTCCACCACCACTTTCACAACCCTACCAAGCTGTCGTCATGCTCGTCAGACTCCACCTTTAAGCCATAAGCTGATGGAAGAAAATCTCCTTCGCGCGAGCAGGTTGTTCTTGAGGTCGAATCCAAAAATTGCTTTATCTGATTGGTGAATTGCAGCAATTGATTTAGTAACCATGGTCATTTCACCTTGAATTGTATGTTGGTTGGAGTAATTGATTGACTATAGATGTGAAAGAATATTAATCAAAACAGAATCGGACTGGTTGAAGCGCAAGTTCTTTTCCCTGAGTAAACTGCCATTTCCAGGCCAAAATGGGGACCCATTTGTTCAATGCATGCGTCGTGAAGAGTAGGTGCTTGTAGTAGTGGTCCACGATATGGGTCCCACCACCATCGTCGAAAAATTCGTCTGAAAGTTGCACAGTTGCTATGTTCGAAGACGAGCCTAATGGTTTTGATTCCATGTGTTTATGGATGATTGGTGACCATGGAAAGGGACGCCTTAATGCGTATAGTTCACTGGAATGTTAGGCATGGCATGGGTGTCCTCGGAATTGGAGATTTTAGCTTGATTTTGTCGGAATCGGAGTTGCAAAATCTTTTCGTTCACTGAAATGTTTTGGCTTGATTTTTCGACAAATTCAAGTGGGTTCAAGGTAAGGGAGTGTGTGGTGAGGCTGGTGGTGATGTAGTCCGGCGGGTGTAGTGGCCGGAAATGATAGGGTTGTGAAAGTGGTGGTGAAGGATAATTTAAAGCTAAGCTGTGATATTTTGAAAAATTTAGGATTGTGATTACAATTAGTTATTTATTTTTTGTTTTATTTGAATCGGGGGTAAAATCGTCATTTTATTGGAAAAATGGGTAAAAATGACCTTTTCCGCAATGGAATGTGGAAATAGGAGCAAAAATACCAAAAAATAAAATGTAAGGACGTTTTGCACAATTACCTTGAAAAGTAAGGAAGTTTTGTCCCAATTACCCATTTTTCAAATATTAGTGTACCCTTGTCTTATGATGCACCCAGCTTTGTAGTGTGGTTATGCCTCCTTTTGATTGTGATTTTTCGCACATTTTTTTTTTTTATGCTACTTATCAACATGAGAGAGAGTGGGGTGGGGTGGCGTGGGGAACGGGTGATTATTGAGGGCCACAAGAATAATTTACTTCAAATAATGCTATATAGCCTTTGTTTGAGTATTTTTATAAGAATGCAATTTTGAATAGTGTATTGATGAGAAATGTGTAGTTAAAAAATAAACCCTTTTTTAGTCACATTATTTACATAAGAATGTATTTTTGAGTAGTGTATTGATGAAAAATGTGTGCTTAAAAAATAAGAAAAAATTTTGAATTTGGGTATAATATTATTTTATTAAAGAATGTATGGTTGAAATAATGTCAAAACACTATTTAACAATATATTTTTTTTTATGTGGCTTAAATAGAGCCAAAGAAAAAGTTTTGATTTTGCGTGTAATATTATTTTATTAAAAAATGTGATTGAAATGATGTGAAATCACTGTTTAAGAATATATTTATATTTGTTAAAGAGCGCAGATAAAAAAGGGTCATAGTGTCAGTTGTGTTGAACATGTGACGATATAGCATAAACCCTATTAAGACCCCGTTTGGAACCAATTAAAATCTATATTTTAATTTAAATTAAAGTCAATAATTCATTTCAACCACATATATTATGGGTCCTACAACTTATCAATCACACATTTCATCAACTTCTATCAAAATATACTAAAAATTTGATTTTAATCTCTATCAAACATTGGCTATTTGCCCAATTTAAATGCATTTTTTGAACCGTTACAACATTAGAAGTCGTGATTTTTGACCTTTTTTCTCACAATGGGTCTTATATGCTGGCAGAAAAAGGGGGTCAAAAAATGCATTATTGTCTTCAAACAATTGGAAATAAACATGGGTTGAACATGTTTACATAAAAGTTTAACATATTTGATGAAGTTGATGAAATATATATATAAAATTAAGAAAAATGATATAAAAAAATGAATTATGTTATTTGTATATAATAATCAATTAATCATATATAAGGAATTACATAATATGATGTGGAGGGAAAAAAATTGGATAAAAATTTGATGTAGTTTTAATTTGACAAATAATAAGGTGACATGTAAAGCTAATAAGGCCAAAAAAAAAAAAGTTTGACAAGGTTGTTTGTTTTATGGTCAAGTAAAATCGTAAATGTGGTCACGACAATTGTTTGGACCTTATTCCCTTCAATTCATCAGTATTTATGTCGAGGTGAGAAAGGGGATCCATACACAGTAATCCATCTTGTAGATATATAATAATTTCGTCTTGTAGAAATTACTAATCTAGGTTTGTTAGCCATATATTAATTTCCATATAATATTTATTTTAATATTTAGTTTCCTTCTTTTATATGTTTCATTTTTAATTTCTTCTCTTGTAATATTTAAACTCATATATTTTCATTAAAAACCTAATTTCTTTTGGTGGCTCAATTGTTTTCTTCTTCTTCTTCTTCCTCTTTGGATCTCTATATGTTTGATTCTTTATGTTATCATGGTATAAGAGCCCTGACATGTGTTAAAGTTGATTTTTTCGTCCTATCCCATACATGTGTTAAAGTTGATTTTTTGGTCCTATCCATTCTCAGACAACTTATGTCATCAAAAACAATAGAAAATTTTATTTTTCTTTTGAGCCGCCATTGAAAATATACAATATCTTTCAAAAGAAACCTCCATTTGGCAATTGGTGACCATATTTAGATTCACGATGACAAGACGATATTATCTGACCGGCGCGTGTGGCACCACGCGCTTGATTCTGGCTGCGCATGAATGAAAATTGCAATTGTTCTAGCGATGCTTGTGGGGGCGTGAGAGGGTTTTCGACGATGTGTCAATGAGACAATTTCTTCTTTGGTGAGTTTCTGACAATTTGGTGGTATTATTTTGATCATAGGCGCACTGTACGGTATATTCTGGTGGTAGTTCGTGTTGGTACGTTGGTTGTCGTTAAGTTTCTTGGAATTTGCTGATTTCTTTTGATTAGTAGTTGTCTATTTGTTGATTTCATGATGGCAATTGAAAGGGATAATTCACTTCAATCCATTAGTGTAAGACTAAATGGCAAAAATTACTCATGTTGGAATACTGTGATGAGGAATTTTCTAAAAGGAAAACAATTGTGGGTTTATGTTAGTGGAATTGTTGTGAAACCTTAGAACACTGCCGAAAATTATGTGACGGAGTTAGATAAGTGGGAGTCAAACAAGGTGAAAATTCTCACTTTGATTCATAATTCTATTGAGCAATCCATTAGTACACAGTCGACAAAGTTTGAAATGACGAAAGAAGTTTGGGATCACTTTTAGAAGTTATACAATAAGTCTAATTTTACAAAACAATATCAGTTGGAGATTGATATATGGGCTTTACAACTGAAGGATATGAGTATTCTCGAGTTTTATCTTGCTATGAATTCAATTTGGGATGAGTTAGCTCTTACAGAATCAGGGGAACTGAAAAGCATGTAAGGAATATATTACTTTGGAATAGCTGCAATTAGTTCAATTTTTTATGGCACTTTGCAATGATTTTGAGGAACTTAGAAGCTCTCTCTTGCATCGCACTCCACCTTCCTCAGTTGATTCAGTGGTTATTGAACTTGTAGCTGAAGAAACATATTTGAAATCTCTTGTAGGAGAAGTATCTCTTCTTCCATCTAGCACTTCAGTGTTGGTTGTACCTTCTCGATCATCCACATAGAATTAGAAGAAAGGTTATTTACGAGTTGTTAGTGATGAGTGTAACTTTTGCAAACAAAAGGGACATTGGAAGTTTCAATGTCCCAAGCTATTGAAAAAGCAATAGCCACAACCACGGCAACGATCCTATCATCCCAATGCTAACGTAGCTGCTACCATGTCATCTAATGACTCATCTATACTTGGAGCACCACCTTCCTCTAGTCCCATGTTGACTGATTTAGTAGAATAGTTTCAAAAGTTCTTAACCCCACAACCACGTGCTATGTCAGCCTCTATTAATATAGGTTTGTTATCTAAGAGTTACTTAGGTATTTCTTCCTCATGAATATTTGACTCCAATGCTTCTAAACACATGTTGTCTAACTCAAAATTCTTTAATGACTTGTGTCCTTCTAACTCATCTTTGTCTGTAATGACTGCTGATGGCACATCATTACCTTTAGCAGGTGTTGGTTCTGTTAACACACATAATTTATTGCTTTTAGATGTCTATTGTGTTCCAACTCTTACTTTGAATCTTATTTCTATTGGTCAATTATGTGATTCTAAATATTTAGTTCAATTTTCTTCTACTGGTTGTTATGTACAGGATCCTTGATCTCAGAAGTTAATTGAGATAGACTTTAGACAATGAGGGTTTTATGTTCTGTACAATCCGAGACCACCATACTTTGCAGCCTCTGGTGTTGACTTGTCATCTTTTTCTCTAAATTCATCATTTTCTAGTTTTTATTTGTGACGTTCTTGCCTTGGACATGCTTTCGCTAGTCGTTTGAAATTTTTAGTTTCTAAGGGTCCATTGAATTTTGATTATAGTGATTGCAAATTAGCTAGATTTCTTGCTTTACCTTTTCTTTGAAGTGCTTCTCATTTTGTTGCACCATTTGATCTTATTCACTCTAGTGTGTGGGGACCTGTTCCTCTTACTATAAAAGGAGGGTCTAAATATTATGTATCTTTTATTAATGATTATAGTCGTTATTATTGGATTTATCTTATGAAACGACGTTCTGACTTTCTTTCTATTTATCGTTCTTTTTTAGCACTTATTAACACTGAACATTTTTTTGTAATTAAGTGCTTTAGATGTGATTTGGGTGGAGAGTATACTTTAACTGATTTTTCTGAACTACTTGCTCTTGATAGCATAATTTATCAAACCTCATGTATTAATACCCCA
This sequence comes from Olea europaea var. sylvestris, assembly GCF_002742605.1. Lineage (NCBI taxonomy): Eukaryota > Viridiplantae > Streptophyta > Magnoliopsida > Lamiales > Oleaceae > Olea > Olea europaea. Next base: position 1,996,197 of record NW_019235741.1, read on the forward strand.
CAACAAAATGGTGTTATCGAACGAAAGCATAGACACATTGTAGAAATTGCTCATTCCTCCTTTTTTTGCTAAAGTTTCCAGTGAATTTTGGGGAGAATCAGTTATTACTGCTGCTTTTTTAATTAATAAGATTCATTCTTCCCACATTCAGGTTAATCACCCTTTGAAACATTGTATGGGCATCCTCCTAATTACTCTTTATTGAGAATCTTTGACTGTACTTGCTTTGTTCTTCATCATGAAGTTGAACATAATATGTTGACATTTCGCTCTGTTATCTATGTTTTCTTGGATTATGGGCAAGGACAAAAATGTTATCACTATTTTGATCACATTAAAAGGAAAATATATGTTTCTCATCGTATCGTGTTATTTCAGCACATTCCATTCTTTTCTATTCCTGATAATACTCATGACTTGACTAAAACTGGCCTCATTCATATTGATCCATTTTCTGATGATATTGACAGACCACCTTCTCATACCTAATGTATTGTTGATTCTTCATGTCCTACAAGTACACATGCGCTACCTCATAATACCCCACCTGATTCTATAGCTTCCCAAGCATCATCGGAGATTGTTGATCTAGCTCCTGCTCTCTCTATTCCTCGATATCCTCAACATATTCATAAATCCACTCAATTACCTGATTTTGCTTATTCTTTTTATTTTGAGTTATTTTGCTATTTTCTAAACTCCATTCACTAGCTATCTGGACCCTATTCTTATAAAAAAGTTATTTTTGATTCTCTTTGGCAACACGCTATGGATGATGAACTCTCTGCTCTACATAAGACATACGCTTGGGACTTGGTTGCATTGTGTCTAGGTAAACATGCTATTGGTTCTCGTTAGGTTTATGATATTAAAGCTAAATCTAATGGTTCAGTTAAGCATTACAAAGCTAGATTGGTTGCTAAGGGTTTTAATCATCAGTATGGTCTGGATTATGAGAAGATTTTTGCTCCTGTTGCCAAAATGACCACTGTTTGTATACTTATTGCAGTTGGATCTATTTGTCGATAGAGTCTCTCTCAGTTAAATGTCAAAAATGCCTTTTTGAATGAAAATTCTTACGAGGAGGTTATATGGTTCCTCCTCCTAATCTTTCTCACTCTCCTGAATATGTTTGTAAACTTAAAAAGGCACTTTATAGTCTCAAACAAGTACCTCGTGACTGGTTTGAAAAATTTTCTACCATTATTATTGTTGGAATACGAAAGCGAAATTATGTAGAAATTAAAAATTTCTTTAATTCAATAAACAGGATTGTCTAGATGTTCACTTATATTTTATATAAAAAAATAAAGAATTTGATTTTTTTTTTTTACCTAAATTCGATTATCAATTCTTGAATAAATTCTGGATCACGAACTTCTAGCTTTTCAATTCCAAGAACTTGATGCTTCAAACTTTCAACTCTTCTATGGTATTCTCCACAGTCAAGATTACAACGGTAGGTGAGCACCTTTTTTTAATTAAATCAAGAAACCAATTCTTGAACTGGACAATTGAAAAATCAAGAAAAATAAATTTTCTCTCTCCAAAATTTGAACACCGTGGAATTGTGTATTATAAATGTTGTATAATTTCATTCCATCGGATATCTAGGATCAATCTAATCTCTATTTGTAGAGATAGAAGAATTCCAATCCTAATACAATAATAATTTCACATTCAAATAGGAGTTCTAATTAAAATTAAAGTCCAAATCTAATTAATTTACATTTAATTACATCTGTAGTCCTAGAACTTCAATCACACATTTTTTCAATAAAATAATTTTGCACGTAAACCCACATTTCCTACATTTTAACGACATATTCTCCAAATAGTCACCTTCTCAAAATCTATTCTCAATAAATGTGGCTCAAATAGGGGCTTAGTTTTGTCAGGCTATTCTAGATGACTTGGAACACCAAACATAAATCCTATGTCACCGACTAACTTTGATGCATGGAACATAACTATATCCTTGTTACTGCGAATTGAAATTTACCTAAAATAGTATTTGACACTTAAAACCTTAAAAAAATAAAAATAAATAAAAATAATAATTTGGAAACAAACTGCACTAAACTCCAATTCACCATGCATAGATTACTATGCTTTGTGTGCCTGTGCTTCTTCATATTTGAACCTGTAAATGCCATATAATAAGATTATTGCTTATTTTACAGATTATCAGGCAGAATAAAAGAAGTTGTCGATTACAGAATCCTATCTCCTAGAGATCTAGCCAATGCTGTGATGAGTGAAGGGAGATGGTCAGACTTCCTGGTATTTTCCAGTCTTCTTCCTCCAGTTTTTGACCATCTTTTCACCTTGTTCCGTACTTATTCTAACATCAACTCGTTTCTTTTGCAAGCATCGACTAAATTAGCATGGAGAATATGAGATTTCTTGTTCAATTCTTTAATCACCCTTGGTTCCACATTTACTCAACTAAAAGAAAAATCTTATATTGGTTTATTGTCTATAGTGCCCTAGAGAGGAAGCTCAGCCAGCTCTGGATGTTGCAGTTATTTTTGTAGGAAAGAAGGTAGGAACTTTTCTTATCTCCTGTTTTTCTAGAAACTAAGGGCCTATTCTCTTTACCGTTTTTAGTCCGTTTTCTGTTTTCGATTTTTCAAAACAACGAAAACACATTCTCTTTCCTGTTTTCAAAAATGTGTTTTCGAAAAAAAAAAAAAAAAATTGTACTGAAAACACAAAACGACATTTTAGTCGTTTTGGTCGTTTTCAGCACAAACCCCACAAAAATTGGAAAACACGGGAAACGCCTAGCTGAACACAAAACCAAATCTTCCTTCTCTTTCATCCAATCCCATCTGGCCCTCTTTGCCTTCTCTCTCTTCTGGACGCCGGCGATGGATGATCGAACACTGCAACCGGTTATGGATGCGTCGGTGTCGGCGCCAGCATGTTCATTGTTTCGAATCCGTTTGTTGACCGCGAGTGCATTGTTTCGAATTTCTGGTGTAGATTTCGATTTTTAGTGTTGTTTGTTATAATACCATGTATGGACGCGTCTTGCTGAGCTTGATCGACCTGTGGGGTGTAATTAACATGGACAGCAACTGGGTTGGTCGAATTTGGTAGAAAACCGTGCATAAGTGGCTATTTTTGAACGGGAATTGGTTTGATTTTGCTGTCATTTAGGGTTGTTGTTTGTGTAGGGTTGGTGAGGATTGATGAGGAGATGGTGTTGGTGCAAAAATCTAGTGGCCACGGTGATGGGAAGTTGGGCGGCGGTGGGTCTGTGAGGTTGAAGACGGCAATTGCAATTTTAGAAGTAAACACGTTTTCAATTTTCATGTTTTAAGGAACGTTTTTCAAAAATGACAAAAAGAACGTGTTTTCAACAATTTCAAAACAGTCACTGAAAACACAAAACTCAAAATGAATTCAAAACTCAAACACGAAGAGAATGGCCCCTAAGTAATTGAATATCTGCCTTATGTGTTTCCCCATTCCTAAAATAAAACTTAAAAAAATTACTTGAGAATCATATCTTGTCCATTTGCTTATATGAAGTATCTAAATTGTATTTCCTCCATGCAAGGAGCAAATTACTTTAGGACATTCCTTATGGATGTGGAGAACTAACATATCTGATATGCTTCCCGCCTGATAGTTAGGATATCTGTAACTCCAAGTTAAATGTGGGGCCAGTGTCTTTTCCAAATATCTTAAAACCTACTACAACTGTTGTCATTTATTCCTTTACAAAATTATTTTGTTCTCGTGATGGTTGGCATGGAATGATCAAATCTACAAGTATTCTTGTTTCATCGAGGAAAAGGCATATATTTTAGAATTTGAAGGAACCTAATTTAATGACCTATGGATAGATGTAGTAATCATAACAATGTTCATCCCGGCAATTATAGAAGCTCAAAACCAAGTTGTTGGACAAATATTGTGCTATACAACAACCTCACTGAAATTAGTAGTTTTGCACTCACTATTTACCCCTTGTTGGAATAGCTAAAAATTAAATCTTAGTAGGTGTTGATAAAAGTCAATGAAATATGTGGTTTAAAAGTTGGATAAAAATTGCTAGTCTCATAAAACGTGTGATTAAAATTAGTTGTAGACTTTGATTTAGATTTTTAGCGTAATTTTAAGCCACACCAAGCAGGAGCTTAGTATATTAAGGAGAGTTATCAACATAAATGAAATTATAGTTCATGTTTTGCATAAGATCATTTACGAAAATAAATATTGGCTCATGAGAAAAATGTTTACTCTATTGAGGCAAGATATATTTTGGTAAAACAAGTGATATTAGTAATAAATGAATTTATTTGTCAGTGGCTCAAGATAGTACCCAACGAAGTGAGTGGCATTAGAGTAGATTAGGATGGTTTAAATATACTCTAAGAAGCTGCTAGATGCATCAGTTAGTAAAAGTAATTCATCTGGTATTGGCGGTACATCTAGGGGTAGAGGTAATGACATAATAATAAAGCCTTTGTTTGATATTGAAAATGCAAGATGATGGAGCAGATAAGAAGAGGATCCACGTTGTCAGGACATACATATGTATAAGATAAGGCTATGTTTTGAGCTGAGTTCACATCAAATAAAGCATCTTCAACTAAAATTCTTTCTTCTGATGATGAAAATACATTTTCTCATGTGCAGTTGCAGTCTCCGGATATATCTGGATCCAAAAATTCAAACCCAGCACTTGTGGACCTGCTCAAGGTAGCAATTTGGATCATTTACTTCATGTTTGGAATCTTAGGTTAGGGTCTAACAGTAGCATGATGGTGCTAATATTTTTACAAGTTAGAAGATATTTTTTGAAGCATCTCAATTGTTTTCTTGTATTCTTCTATGGATAGGCCTCTTTTTCAAACTCCAGCTTCTCTGTGGCCTTCCCCTATGTGTCTCCACCAGAGGAGAATGTGGCAATGGAAAGCTCTTTGATTTCAGACTATGCAGATGCTTGCCATCATAATTTAAGGATCGGTAATGTTGCTTTTCTGGAGTCGTGTTGTGTAGAGGGTGAAAATTTTGACGAACTTGCAGGTGCTCGTTCAGTTCATGTAAATGTCAACAATGTTGCCATTGATTTTGTTGCATTAAGAATAATTGGTCATATAAAATAATGTGTATTATATTACTTTGATAGGACTACCTGCAATCTAAAACAGATTAGAAATCCAATAGGGGAACAAATGTGATTGTGTTTTGCCATGGAGGTTCCCTTCCTATGCCAGATTCTGATCAGCCTCATTCTGAGAGTATGTTATGCAATACCTTTGCCACAAGGGATCATAATCTTTTTATTGTTTGAATACTGTCCATGAGCTTAACTGCTATTGGGGCCTTGAGAGTTTTTGGCAAATATGCAGGCCAAATTATATCTGAATTTCTCAATTCTGTGGAGCAGTTGGGTGCAAAGTACACGGCTCTACATGTCTCTGATCCATTTAGGTCTATTCAGTACACTTCACACCGGGAGCTAGAAAGATTTATTTCTGAAAGTATGCATGGAAATGGATCATCGAATTCAAGAGTCTGTGATGGAGTTTGCCAGATTAAGTCATCTCTTCTGGAGGGAATTCTAGTGGTAATTTGAGTCTAGCTTCTATTGAGAACATGGGGCCGAAGATTCATGATATGGAGCTATCATCTTATTATTCTTATATCTGTTTATTAATTGCTATTATTATCAATTGGCATTATTACTTTATTATCATTACTATTTCTCGGTGGGGGTGGGAAAGGGGGCCCGAAGACATTTAAATTGCGCTTTCGTACTTTTTACCCTTAAGAGTATATGTTCATATATTTTATCAGGTGATGCACGTTTACTGTCATGTTATGGTTACAATTCTCAAATTTTAATCTCTTTGTAATGTTTCAGGGGATTGTTTTGCTAATAATTTTGATACCGGGCCTTTTCTGTATGATAGGAATCGATACTCCAACAAGGTTTGAGACCCCTCATAATTCTTAATAGTTTCCCTCTGAGAGTGTTCCCTTCCTTTTTTTTTTTTTTTTATTTCCTTTTTCCCTTTTTCCCCCTCTTTTTCTGGTGTTGGTTATTTGCACTAAACAAGTAAGTGTACTATTCTGTAATAAAATTGGTAGTTTGTGTTTGCGGGGCATTTAATTGTGATATTATTCAATGACGGATGAATTTTTTTGTTTTCATCTTTGGTAGATGTTCTCCCACATTTCTTTGTTGCTCCTCTGAATGAAAAATAATATTATTTATTTTCCCCCCATTTTTTCTACTTCCGTTTTTCAAGTTTGCTTTAGATATGATTTGTAATTCATCCAGAAAGTAGTTCTGAGCAACTAAACACACCACAAACATCTTCTCACGGAAGGGAACAATTCAACTTTAAAACCATCAAATCTCAAATCAAAGTCGATTACAATATGAACACTAATACGAGGAAAATGAATTACAATTCAGCTTAATAATTCATAATCGATTATAATTTAATTGAAAATTTAACACGTATATAGTAAGGGAGTGTAGAATCTATTTTTAGTATTTTGACAAAAAATATATGATTGATTTGCAAACAAAAGTGTAGGACAAGGAAGAGTCTAAATGAGAGTGATTGTAGGAAAGAAAAGAAAGATGTTCAATAAAAATGTGAGGAAATGCGAAAACAAATGAAATTGGTTGAAGAATTGGCCACAGATAATTCATTCTTCATTGTATATAAAGCCACTGTTTAGGGAAGAAGATGGAGAAATTCCAAGATCTGCTGGAAGCAGACATCTCCCTCTTCTTCTCGGCAGATTATTCTTTTAACAGAAAAAAGGGCCTGATTACTGGCAGCAGAGTGTAAAGCCAAGCCATGGGGAGGATGACCTTTGTGGCATTATTCCTCTACCTCTCAGCTGGGGCTATAACGGTTCATGCTGAGGATCCCTATCATTTCTTTGAATGGAATGTCACCTATGGTACCATTGCCCCATTGGGTGTTCCCCAACAAGGCATCCTCATAAATGGCCAATTCCCAGGTCCTAAGATCAACTGCACATCCAACAACAACATTGTTGTCAATGTCTTTAACAATCTTGATGAGCCATTCCTCCTTACATGGAACGGTGTACAGCACAGGAAGAACTCCTGGCAAGATGGCACCCTCGGTACCATGTGCCCCATCTTGCCTGGTAAGAACTTCACCTATCATTTCCAAGTCAAGGACCAGATTGGAAGCTTCTACTACTTCCCCACCACAGGATTGCACAAGGCATCTGGTGCCATCGGTGGCCTTCAAGTCCACAGTCGAGATCTCATCCCGGTTCCATTTGACAACCCTGCAGACGAGTACTTCCTCCTCTTGGGCGATTGGTACAACAAGGGCCACAAGAGCTTGAAGAAGCAATTGGACAGTGGGCGCTCCATTGGCAGGCCTGATGGCATCCACATCAATGGCAAGTCTGGAAAGGTCGGTGACAAGGCCTCCGAGCCCCTTTATACCATGGAGTCTGGCAAGACTTACAGATACAGAGTATGCAATGTTGGAATGAGGACCTCCGTCAACTTTAGACTCCAAGGACACACCCTGAAGCTCGTCGAGATGGAGGGTTCTCACACCGTGCAAAACGTCTACGACTCCTTGGACCTCCATGTTGGACAATGTCTCTCAGTCTTGGTTACTGCTAACCAAGTACCAAAGGACTACTACTTTGTGGTTTCTAGTAGGTTTGCACAGCATCCACTCAGCTCCTTGGCCATCATTCGCTATGTCAACGGAAATGATCCAGCATCTCCTGAGCTCCCACCTTCACCCCCTGACAATACAAAAGGCATTGCTTGGTCTATTAACCAGTTCCGTTCATTCAGGTGGAACCTGACGGCCAGTGCTGCTCGTCCCAACCCTCAAGGCTCTTATCACTATGGCCAGATCAACATCACCCGCACCATCAAGCTCGCAAACACTCGATCATATGTCGATGGTAAACTTCGTTTTGGCCTCAACGGCATCTCCCACGTGGACTCTGAGACTCCACTCAAGTTGGCAGAGTACTTTGGGGCATCCGACAAATTATTCAAGTATGATATCATCAAGGATGAGCCCCCACAAGACAACACCAAGGTGATTTTGGCCCCCAACGTGGTCAATGCCACCTTCAGGAATTTTGTGGAGATCATATTTGAGAACCATGAGAGGACCATCCAGACTTATCACCTTGATGGTTACTCCTTTTTCGCTGTGGCTATCGAGCCGGGAAGGTGGAGCCCTGAGAAAAGGAAGAACTACAACCTCCTCGACGCAGTGAGCAGGCACAGCATTCAAGTATACCCCAACTCATGGGCAGCAATCATGACAACACTGGACAATGCTGGAATGTGGAGCTTGAGGTCGGAAATGTGGGAGAGAGTATACTTGGGACAGCAACTCTACTTTAGTGTTCTCTCCCCTGCCCGTTCCCTGAGGGACGAGTACAACCTTCCTGACAACACACCGTTGTGCGGTATTGTCCTTGGTTTGCCATTGCCCCCTCCATACACTGCTTGAACGTAATGTAATATGCTTAATAGTAGTACTTTAACACTATAAAATATCTCTGGACGCAGAGTTAATAATTCATTTGACAAAACAAAAGAAGAGTGAACGTTGCGTTGTGTCAGGAAGAAGGAATGTTATTAAAGGGTAGGAACAGCACAGCTTGGTTGTTAAATGCCCTTTAAATATATATGGTTTTTCAAAGTTTTGTTTCATTGTTAAATCTGTTTATTTGAATGTGTTGTTTTTATTCATCTTCTGAAATAATTTTTCTCCATCGGAATTAACTGTTTGCGTATTTAATTTTCTCGTCACTTACTGCAATTCTCTTATTTCTGTTTTCATGTAAACACTCCAACACAGCAGAAAGGAGAGGTTGAACTAATACTTCCCTTTCTCTAATCTACGTAATACCGGGGTAGACGTAGCAACTGCAATTAATTAGTTTTATATTAAATATCCAAAATATCATTTGATCGTGGATGTGAAATTTAATAGGTGAATCTATTGTGAATTCGATTTTATTCACAACGAAGATTGTGGTATTATTTTGTTTTCTTGTTCAAAGAAGTCAAAAAATAATTATGTTTTTGGCTGTTGTGTCTGTGGAACTTTCAGATGACTCTGGACTATGTGAATCTATTTCTCTATAGTAAACGAATAGCGTGTCATAGTTTTTCCCTGTGAAATGTATCTGTTTGGAAAACACATGCTAAATAGTGCATGAGAATAGTTCATATTTTAGATAGAAATCACACGCTTGTATTCTATTCTAGCCGTTGCAGGGAACGTTAGTGGGCTTTTAATTTATTTATTCTCGTTTGAAACCAATTAACGAGGACAATATCATCCGACTAAATTCTATTTCAGCTCTGGAACAAGTTTATTACTTGAGAACATTTATATGCGGGGTGTCGTGCATGGTAGCGATTATCCTGAAGGCTAGTTGCAACAAATATTTCACAGGAAGGAATACCAAGAATAACGCCCAAAGACAGAGAGAATTTTCTGAAATTCAATTCAACTTTTATTAAACTCTAGAATGACGAAAAATAACCCACAAGCCGGGTTATATAGTTGAGAAAATTCGAAATTATTGAAATTTTACCAAAAATAGCAAAATCTCAATAATCATACCAAAATAAAATATGTAATAAAAGAAGTATCTTGTCAAAAATATTGCTCAAATCGAGTTTGTAATCTCCTCGAAAACGGTAAAGGAAATATTACCATAAATAGAAAAAAAAAACTAAAAATGGAAATTCAGAAGGGAAAACAATAGAGTTTGGCCTCGAAATTGACACCCACTTAGCATAGTTAGTGACCACAACGTGCGTGCCGAAACGAGCTTTCGGAATTGGGGTCCTAATTGCGATTCTGATAATCGTAACCAAAGTTACGGCCAAATTACCAAAACGTATTCAAAACTGCTCTAATTAAGAAAAGATCACGATCACTTACCATCTTTTTCGCTGACCTACCAACTCATGATATCTTAGCGCAATCAACATGCTATCTGACAATTCAACATCACTTGACTCGAAATCTCCTACATCAATCGCCTCGGGTTCAAAATAACTCACACTTGAGTTCACAACAGCTTCATCTGAATCCACAAAATAAGAGCTTAGGTGCTTCACATTGAAGACATCAGAAGTCTTCAAATGGTTGGGGAGGCGCAACTTGTAATATTTGAGGAAAGAATACATAACTTAGGCCTTAACTTTGCCCCAGTTCAATTTTAAGAGAAAATGTTTGAAAATTCAAAACTCAAATGATAATTAATAAATATTATATATAAAATAATATATTATATACCTAATAAATATCATCAATCCATATATCTCGACCCACTTCAATCTCTCTCTAATCTCTCTCCAAATTCTCTCTAAAGACTCACCCAACCACCATCCCTTCTCACACTATAGTGATAGCACAAATCTAGATCACGGTGCATAATTCGAGGTCCATGAGTACAACATCTCAAGGATAACAACTTGTTTGGATGTTTAACTCAACAAAATATTGGCAAGAATTGAAGGATTATCTAATCAAACTTCAATTTGGACAATCAATTCGCTTCATAATGATTGAAGGAATGAGATTTTTAGTGGTGTGATTTAAATTGCCGTAGAGAACAGGTTCATCGATGGAATGAAAATTTGATTCCAATGCTTGACTTACCATCAGATTTAGTGTAAATCTGTAAATCTTTTTACGATTTGATTTAAATTATTACCTATGATGTTAATCCAATAGTCCGTGAATAGATATCATATAGTTATGACCTGTGGACATTGATCTATTACCAGTAATATCGATCAAATAGCCTTGATCAATTCTTTTGGATATGTGACATGTAGACATTGATCTGTTACATATGTAAAATGACTTGTGACCTGTGATCTATGAATTTTTACCTATGAACTTGAATCGATGACTTATTAGTGCACAAAATTTCTGGCATCTAATCCGTGACAAGTTAATATTGAACTATGACTTGTTGACATAAATATGTAACCTATACAATATGACCAAGGACTTATGAATTGTAATCTATGAATATAAATCAGTTATCTGTGATCAATTCTATTTGATTTGTGATATGTGGACATGGATCTATGACCTATGCGCAATGATCTGTGACTTGTGATATGCAAACTGTAACCATATATAATACATATATAAAAAAACCTGTGACTTGTGATCTATGAATAAGCTTTTAAAGTCACATTTGGTTACAAATTGTCTATTTTATTCTTTTTATATTATTTATTGATCACAAATTAACTCATTCATCGATCAAAAACCCTCTTTATACCATCCCAAGCCAATCCCAACCTAATCCAAACATATTACCAAAACCACCACATGCACCACTACACTCACTGAAAATTTCCAACTACCATCTCTATCTCTATTTCCACCACACCAAAACCGCCACCCAAAAATCTCCAAACCCATCGCCACCACCACCACTACCACAATTCGAAGCTACAATTTCCTCTCTCCGAAAATTGAACCCTTCGAATAGTCACCTAAGAAAATCGATGAGAAAATAGCTAAGGAAATTACAAAGGACTAGAAGGGCTTTCTCGTCATCATTAAGCTCAATTTCCAGAACCGCCAAGCCAAGGTCATAGTTGTCCCCTCTGTTGCTGCCTTAGTAATAAAGGCCTTGAAAGAGCTCGAGTGTGAATGCAAGAAAATGAAGAACATCAAGCACAAAGAATATATTTTTGGAACAGCAAGCCATCGTCGTTGCTCGCAATAAGGTGCCACTATGCACAATGGAACAACGCTGCATGCAGTAAGGCGACGCTGCATGAGAGTAGATCTTAAGTAACACCACCAGATAGATTGGGCAAGGAGTTGTAGCTGTCAATGAACAGGTGGGTAGAGATGGTAGAGAGAGAGAGAGAGAGAGAGAGTGAGGAAGGTAAATGAATCTGTTTGGGAGTGAGGATTAATTTAATTTTAAGTTATTATTATAATATTTAAAAGATGAATTATCACCGATATTTGAATAAAAAAAACTCTAAAACTTTATTTTTGAATTGAGAAGTTCAAAAATCTGCTTCTACGTAATTTTCACAATATTTTATAATGGTACACTTTTCCATGTAATAAGAAAAAAGATATTTTAATAATATTTTTTTTTTTCAAAAATAAAACATGCAAATGTCTATTTAGTTTTTTACGTGTCGTGAATAAAAAAAGTATAAGTAAAGTTCAAAAGCATTTCTCGAATTTCATCGAAATTCATATGTCATCAATAAAGAACCATCCAAACTGCTAACTTCATCGTGCAATTCCATATGAGAAAACTTTGAAATCAAAAATAGCAAATATCATGTGTAAACCTTGAAATTAATCAATTAAAAATATTTCTTTTCTCACATTCCTAGAAGCTAACTCACTAGTTAAACTTTCTTAATCAATATGTTTTAGCAACTCTTGTTCATTAGATATCAAAGCTAGCCCATTTAATTGTTCTTGTAACATGGTTGATTGCAAATAAGATCTTAATAACTTCAATTTAAAAAACCTCTTTTGATAGGTGTAACAATAACATGAATTTTCAATAGTATTCTATAAGCAATAAATGTATTCAGAAAAAATTCCAACATTTTCAAATAAGTCAATATATCAAAAGGTATCTTTGATTCTTTTGGTAAAAGATTACGCAAATTTTTTAACTCTTGAAATCTTTCCCATCAAGATCGTAAAAATTTACGTCTTATATAAATGTCAAGATAATTACAACATGCTTTCAAATTAGCATATCCAATGAGTTTAACTTGTTAGAAGAAAACAGAAACCCCGAAATTTTTTGCATATGAATTGAATTGATTTGATTAAACCTTCGTTCAAGTGATCCAATTGATTGATTTACTATTTAAAGAAAATAATTTATCCTAAAAGAATCTTCAAGTGATTTGCATTCTCTAAAGTAGCATTTTATCAAAATGTTTCTTCCTACAAATTATACATTTCACTTGAAATTCAAGATTAATTTTCATTTAAATGGCAATTTCTTTAGTGATATTTATCACATCATTGAATCTAGTTTTCCTTTATTTTTATTTATTTATTTAAAAAAAATAAAAAGTAATTAGCCTTTCACTATCTCAATGGCAACATCAATAAACATATCACTAGATTGTAAGCGTTAACAGCAAACAGCATCTCATACCATATAATCATAGCCAGTAAAATTTCTAAATTTCCAACATAAAGGGTTGCTAAAGCATTAGCCCAATAGCTCATATCATTGTCATTTTTAATAAGAGTCACTATATGTCTGTTTGTCTTATCACATAACACAAATGACAAATTTAAAAGGGAAAACTCAACAGGGAAAAATTGAATGAAATCAGTTATCGCCCACAAATTCTTCTAGAACCAAAAAAATTATGAAATAGCAATTAACAAGTGGATAATCGACACCAATAAAATGTTGATGTTATGATTTAGATTTTACTATATTACTATTATAGAGCAAGTAAAAAAGACTGATGGTAGAGCTTCTTCTCTTCTTCATTAACTGTTCTTTGTGGTTTGAAGGGTAGGATAGAGGGAAATGACGAAAATGGATATGATATTAACTTTTCACTCTTCACTCTTCACTGTAGGGATGTCAATGAGTTGGCTCGCGAGTCGAAACTCGAAGCTCATGCTCGATTTTTGTAAAATAAGCGAGCTTTTTTTTGGGTCGATTTATTTATTATTATTATTATTATTATTATTATTTTAAGTTAAGGCAGCCTCTGTTGCCTTTAAAATGTTTTTTTTTTTTTTTTTTCCTTCAAATATAGGTCCATGAGGTCGAGCTAGCGAGCCACACAGGCCGGCTCGAGCTTTGCCAAGCATCCCAAAATGGGGCTCGGCCCGAGCCTCGAGCTGGACATGCTCAAGCTTTTTTTGGATTGTGCCACGAGTGGTCCAAATCGACAAGCCCAATTACCATCCCTACTTCACTGTAATCATTAGAATTTTGGATTACTTATTGTCTTGTTGAGTTGGTAATTGATTAATGGAGCTAATTGGACATTTCTGATTGGGCAAGTAAAATACATAGTTAAATTTATTTATTTATTTTGAAGGCAAGATAATATAAAATTAGAAAAATAAATGATTTCTCTCAATAATACTTTAAATTAAAAAAATATATATCAACGTAATATAAATCTTTTTATTTTTTTCCATAAATATTGTGCCATTTAACTTAACATAATAATAAAATTTTAAATTATAAAATTAATAAAACATTACAAATATATTATTAAACATATATATACACTTATAACCGAAAATTTTTTGGTGCCCCTACAATACTGATGTCCTGTGTGGTCGCTAAACTCACGTACTCTCAACGCTTGTATGTGAAATAATGTCCAGCAAACAGAAATTGAATATGTAACCGTCGAAGAATCCCTGAACAAGGTGTGAAAAAGGTTTTTGGCTCAACTTCTTTTGCTCTATATTCCGAAAGAAACAAGGGAGAACGCTACATTAGCTGAAAAAGTTAAACTCGAGTAAATATCATTATTACCAAAGAAATTGTGAACATGGACTCCATATTTTTATGATAATATGAAGTCGGCTTTGTTAAATGAATGATTTGGCTAGTAGCAGACATTTTTTTTCTTTTGTGAAAAACGCAGTAGCATTCTTTGGTTCACTGGTCTAATCTTGTATCCAAGTCAATTTTTAGTTTCTAGTTTATTTCCAAGTTTTCTGAACCTTGTCGTGCAAAACAGGGTCAGAAATCAGATGGAAAACCTATCAAACAGAAACAGGGCCAAGAAATCACGATTTCGACTGATTATAGCATCAAAGGTGATGAGAATATGATCTGCAGGTACTACAAAATGTTGACTGTGTATGTAAAGCCTAACCTTGAACCGTATAGATGGCACAATCTTATTTACGTTTTTTGCCTTGTTACAAAGAAAAAGGCATAGTTGTGTATAACCGCTCAGTTCCAGTGGAGTTGAGCAAACATGCTAGTGATGCAATATGAATGCTTAGCGTAAGAGTTTCTTCTTTCAGATTGCTCATTCTTCATTAACTACTAATCTCTTATGTTCCAAGTGGAGGAATTTCCGTAGGAGCCAAGATTATAAATGGTTTGCCAGCTTTATTTGCACAAAGAAAAATTAAACAAGCAATTCGAGTAACTCTTCAAATAAAAAATGCCGAAGTGAATCATCTTCAACCAGTAATAAAGAAAACGTCACAGAAACACGAATACACAATCTCCTTTAAAAAACTACAATCAGGTATCGAATATATTACCATATACAAAGGCAAGACTACTGAACATCTATGCACCTTAGAGCACAATAAAACAATAGCATCGCTTGCTAACTTAGTTGTCATCTGGTGTATTTGAGGTGGTCGAAGGAGCATTTGCTGATGACCCTGATGGAGATGTTGAGGATGAATTTCCACTTCTAGATTGGGAAGTGGAAGAGGAAAATAAAGAACTAAAAGGCCATGGAATGGGTATTGAAAACCGTCTCCCCTCTTCATTTCTTTCATCGCCGCCACCACCATTAAGGTTACCACTGTTGTTATTGACATTGATGATATTACTGTTATTTCTTGACCCTGCTGAATCAACCTTAGATTCATCGGAAGGTAATTGATATCTACAGACGGGACAAGAGCTGTGAAGCTCGAGCCATGGCAGAATACACTCAGTATGGAACTTGTGCTTACAAGGCATCTCTTTTGCTTCAGCCCCTACCTCAAAGTCTTCCAAACAAACAGAACACTGCAATGTCTCCCCAATTTTAGTAGTAGGCAATGCTTCAACAGCATCTTTCTTAGCAGGTGGTGTACCATACCTATTCGGATCATTCTCTGCCAAATGCTGCAGCAATAATTCTAAACCAGGACCTATGTAATAATCACCTAGCGAGCCAATTGGTGCACGATCCAGGGAATCGTTATTGGAATCATGAGAACCTTGAACAACAATAGTTTGGTTAAATGGATTAATCAAAATCACACTCTCTCCATCCCTAATATCATCTCTATCTGTGTCTCTTTGATCCCTCTGAGAATTTCCCAACTCAGATACCATTCTATTTCGAATGCCATGGAGGAGCTGGATAACAGCAGCTGAGCTTCTCCTCCTTGTTAGGGAATCTAATGCAGGATCCAGCTCCATATCCCCCTCACGTTGACTGTTATTATTATCGTTGCCATCTTCATAGTCGTCATCCTCAAACTCCATGCGCCTGAATCTACTGCGATGGCGGCGACGAGGATTACTCATCATACCAAGCAGGATTGGAGCCCAGATGGAGAGGGTACGGTCAGAATCAGACCCTCCATGTCCAAAATCATCATTTCCTGGGGCATCGGCAGATGCCATTTCTTCTATGAATCCACTTTGACAAATCGGGCATTTTATTGTCTCGATATCCACTACAGGATTCACCGTCTGTAAACACACATGACACCAGTATCTTGATGCGTCTGCTTCGTCCATTTTCTAATCTACAACAAACAACATTCTTTCGTCAGAAACTACACATTCAGTGATGTCAATGGCTAAATGAAGCTCCTTTGGAAAGTCTCCACCTTTACATATCTTAAAAATGAAAAAGACTTGGAAACAAAAAAAGATCTATAATTTCTGAACCATTAACAAAAGACATGATCAATCTGAAAAAGAATAATAAAAAAATGATCAGAAGCCTTAATTGATCTTACCCTTCCTTGTTAAGAACGAGAAAACAGAATAATCAAGAATCTGTTGGCAGATCAAAATAGAATGCAGGGCTGTGGATCGTGAAAAGGGTGGTGAAGAATGAATTATTGTGGTTTAAATATTATCAAAGGAGAAAATGGATAGATGAGGAATATTAAAAATGAGGTAAACAAAACAGAAGGATCTGGAAGGTTAAGCTCCACTAGAATTATCCCAACACGTATGCCCAGAAACTCTCTTTCTCTTTCAAGACGGTAACGAAGGCAGCCGCCCCACTATTTTTACCAATAAATTCCAGAATAATTCAAAGAGGAGGAAGTCAAAAATCTGAATTCAAAGATGAGACTAGCCCGTTTGACTGATATTTTTTTTTAATGAAAATAAGAGGAATAGTATTTTTTTAAAAATGAATTGTTAAAAACGAAGGAAAAAATTTCGATTTACGCAGAATATTATTTTATGAAAGATTGTTTAGTTGAAAATAGAAAAGAGAAAAATAAAATGTAATTTAATAGGATCAAACGGGAGCCTAGAACGGGTCGAATTTGAGTCGAATTCTTTTCTTTATTCCATTATTTGGTATCTGTGGAGATGATGGCCCACCCATCTTCTTCCACAATTTTCTTTGACAATAATTAAATATTGAATTCTACCTGGTAGTTGTATTGAAGTTTAAACGGCGTGAATTGAAAACCACTAATTTAAAAACAATTTTACTAGTTTACAATCAACGTTCTTAACCCCAATTGCACAAATAACATGATTCATTTAAAAATGTTTTAATATTAATACCTTATAGGTTAATCAAAGTTGAAATCACGTGGAAACTCTCACACCTTATAGATTAGCCAAAGAGATCATGAAGTGAATCATACAATTTAGGGCATCTTCAATGAGGAGCACCTTACTGCAAAATATGGTGTAATGAATAGCATTAATTCATTTACACCAAATTCGAGAATTTTCAATATCCCTATTTTGCATTTCTTTCCACTTTACAACAAAATGTTTATTTAATCTATCTCTCTTTTATAGGGTTGTAAATGGATCGATCTGTCCAAATTCGATTCGATCCGTTAAGAAAATTATTTATTAGATCCGATTCGATAATCCAATTAATATTTGATTGTTAAATCCATATCCGATTCGTCGTGTTATCAGATATTCGATTCGATAACTCGATCTGAAATTTAAAAAATTAGAAAAATAAAAATTTTAGTCAACTTCTAACCCTAGAATTAAAAGGTCTAGATAGCTTTTTACCCAATTCTTGGCCCACTTATTTGTAGATTGTAAATTTTATAATATTCTAGTGAATATCCGATATGGTAAGTAATAAGCTGATAATAATGAAAGCAATTCCAATGTTGGCTCCTTTGATTGTTTAGTTTATAAAATAAATTAATGGTTATTTTTATCTTATTTTAATTAATTAAAAATTAAATCTCATTTCAATTAACAACATTATACTATTCTAATATTATTAGTTATTTGGAAATTGTGTTTAAGTATAATACAAGTTTCAAAATAAAAAAAAAAATTATTTGTAATAAATTATGCAATAATATATAAAATATATTATATTATTATAATAAATCAGATTGGATTGACCTATATCCATAAATGCTTAATTTAGTTAACGGATTATCGAATTCGAATCTTGATCGGGTTATCGAACTAATGTCCGAAATCCTTCTCTCCTTAATTTCATCAAATTCGGATCGGAATTGAATCAAAATCCAATCCATTAACAGCCCTACTCTTATATATGTTAAAATTAATATATTGTAATTGATTTATAATTTTTTTAATGTGATGGTTATTTTTATTTTTAAATTTTAACCAATTATTGAGCAATAATAATTGTGGCATGCAATTTTTCAACGAGTTGTTATTTTTGTTATGTGTAATTTTTCTTATGTGCTCAATGTGATCTTTTAGATTGCAATATTATGTTTAATATATTTTTTTATTTATTAATAATTGCAATATTTTAGTTTATTGCATATAAGTTTTAATTTAATGATTTTTAATATAATTTGTAATTAAACAATTCAAAATAAAATTTGGAGCAAAACCGTCTCCAATGGTCTATTACATCAAATTACACCAAATTTGATGTTCCTCATTGGAGATGATCTTGAATATGACAAATTTTCAGTTCAACCCAAGAGTTAATAAAAATTTCAGTAATGCTACTTATACATAATTATTTACAGATTGGGGTAGAAAAAAAAATAGTTTGGAAGAGAGAGAGAGAGAGAGGAAAATAAGTTTATTTTTAATATAATGTTGTGTCATCAATCTATAAATAATTATTTACATATAGCTTTACTTTAAAAATATAGAGTTTAATGAAAAGAATGAGTAGGTGCAATATAAAAAATACATATTATTAGTTCTTATATCTATATATTACATGGCATGAGCATTATGGCGAGGATTTCATATACGTCGACGTGGTATTGACTATTCAATTGATTGGATCGTGACATTGACTATTCATAATAAGGAATTGCATCTTGGGCTCAACCCATTAATCACTTGGCTCACTTACATTTTTCCTAGATATATGTGAGTTTCATTCATAATAATGTATATACATTTTGACCCTAGTCAAATCT